>NC_065515.1:15844684-16093270 GCF_006386435.1 Epinephelus moara
TTCACTTACGTTTTAACAGGTCTGACGCTACTATGCGCCCCGGCTGTATCTAGGCTAACGGCTAACATGCTAACTATTATTTTTATGTCACTAGTCACTTGAAACAAATTTAGGATGATAGGAGACAGGTTGAAATAAACCGAAATTTCCCTTTAAAGGAAAAATCATTAGGTGTTGGGCTACTCTTGTGTGTGTAGTTGCACAGTTATGCTGCAAGCTTAACTTTACAGCAAGATGGCCTTCGAAATAAACATATTATAACGATCTATTGTAAAAAATTAACTAGTATAAATTAGTAACATTAGCTCTCGTGCCAAGAAGAAACAAAGTGGTGACAGAAGTGTATGAACAGTGATACAGTGGAGAGTATACTGGCCATTTACAGTATACCACCTATCAGCCAAAAAGCCATTGGAATATATAGGAATTTACCCACTTCCTCCTTAGTAACCTTTCCCTCTACCCATGGGTGTATTACCGAACAGGCCTACCGGGCCCAGGCCCAGAGCCAGAGCCTTTGCTTTAAGTCACCATTATTAACTTTGACTTTCTTGTCAAAGAGCCTAGTCATTCATGTCAGTAACATAAGATGTGTCTCAATTCAGGGGCTGCAGCCTTGGAAAGCTGCATTTGAAGACCGATTTTGTCACAGCGGTGCAACCAAGGTTATCCCATTTTGAAGGCTCCTTCAAATGTAGCTGAGAAATGTTGCCTTCTTTCCCAGAATTTTGAGGATGCAATAGATGAATCCTTGGTGGTCCAACCTATCTGAAGATGCATTGTGCACCCGTGACGATTGGGTTGTTTTCATTATGGCTGTAAAAACAATGGACATAGCAACTGTGACGTCTCCCATTGGTTTGTGGACTCAAGTTTTAAAGCCTTGAGGCATTTCTGCGGGCACCATCTTGTTTTTTTGGAGCCATAAGTGTCCATATCTGGATGAGAGGCTGGCGCCGTGGAGCAGTGAGAGGTGGATCTGACTGAGAAGCCAAATATGCTATCAGCAGACAGTCTGTCACTCAAAGCGTCCCACCCCAAATCATATGTAACTTTAAGCTTTAATAAAATGTAAACAGTTGAGTTACCAAAAATATTCACCCACTGTACAGTTGTCATGAAAGGAGGAATTAGTTATAGAGACCAAATCCAGGGGGAATTTTATGTATCCAGGCCCAGGTGCCCATTTTGTCATAATCCACCTAGGCCTCTACCGGGTAGTACACCCACCTCATTAACTACCACAACACTAATCTAGTAAAATATATGCAGAGTCCTCAAAAGTAAAAATAATAAATTACATGAACAATAGCAACTTAAATGTTATCAGCAACACATTAGGCTCAGGCTCTCAACATCCCCTCCATATGGAATTTCAAATGCTTCCATCAGGGCGGAGGTTTTGCCTCCCTAAATGTAGCACTAAACATTACAGATCGTCCTTTGTCCCGTCTGCTATCGTTTATCTTAACCAGCAGTGACCACTAATTGTCCATGATTTACCTCTGACAGTGTGTGATAGTGGTTTCTGTGTGTTATGTGTTATACTGTCTGTTTTTCTGTACTAATGAGTACTGTCTGTATCTCAAATTGCCCCTCAGGGATATAAA
Source organism: Epinephelus moara (assembly GCF_006386435.1). NCBI lineage: Eukaryota > Metazoa > Chordata > Actinopteri > Perciformes > Serranidae > Epinephelus > Epinephelus moara. The sequence continues at coordinate 15,846,295 of NC_065515.1, forward strand.
ATTTTTACCTTACCTTACATTACCTTACCTTACCTTACCTTACCTTACCTTACCTTACCGCTCTGTACTGTACCATACCGTACCGAACCATACTGTACCTTACCTTCACTTACCTTACCTTACCTCACCATACCGTACCGTACTGTACCTTCACTTACCTTCACTTACCTTACCTTACCTTAACTCATGGTACCGTACCTTACCTTACCTTATCATACTGTGCCGTATCTTACCTTACCTTACCTTAGCTTACCGTACCATACCTTACTTTACCTTACCTTATTGTACTGTATCATACTGTACCATACCTTACCGTACTGCACTGTATCATACCATACCGTACAGTACTCTATCATATTTTACCGTACCGCACTGTACCGCACTGTACCGTACCTTACCTTACCTTACCTTGCCTTACCAGGCCAGAGTGCTGGAATAATGGCCAGCATTGTTTATAGTAAATTGGTTGCAGAGAAATACAGCATCACAAATCAACAGTCACAGCTATAATAAAACCTTGAAGGTCAAGAACAAACTTTGAAACTCAACTTTTCAGCCAGTGTGGACAAGAAGTCCTTAAAGTGCTTAAGAAAAATTTAAAAAGAGAAGAAATTTGAACAATAACTGGATATCTGTCGATGAAGCTCATATGATATAAACGTCCACAGCAGATCAACTTCTTTTTGTAATTTCCGTTTTACTGAAAATGTCCAGTTCATTATGTGGCATTCACTCAGAGATTCCGGATTACTTTCTTCAGAACTTTTCCTGTGTTTATTCACTGCAAAACAAATGTGGTGCACTGAGACGTTGTTGTGTTATGAAAGCAGGGAGTGAAGGGTAAAAACCTCACCTTGCTGCCCTGTTGTTGTCTTCCATAAATTAGACAATGTAGGGTTTTATAGTCGCTCCTCTCCTGTATGCTCTCTGCCTCGATGTTTATTACCCCTCCGGTATTGATATTAAAATGCAGGAGGGGCCTGATGCATTTTTCTGTCATCTCTCTTTCTGACTTTAATAATACTATAAAGCTTCCTGCTGTGGACAGAGCGAGAGAGAAGGGAAGGAGAGTGAGGGGGGGTGAATAAATTATGAAAAGGAGGTTAATATATGGTGTTGGTATATATCACATCCAAACTAAGCCAGATCTCCTTTCAGTTTTAAACATTCAGCCTTTAAAAGGCAGGAGTCAAGTAGGGTCAGATCCATCTTATTTTACTGCTCTGTTCCCTCCCCCTTCATGTGGACGCTCATCTGCTGATCTCCCAAACGTCTCATCTCACCATCAGTGTGCTGGGATGCTGTTTGTCCCAATGAGGCTGTCACTTTGCTGCACTGCCAGTCGGACAGTAATCAACCAAAACAAACCGGGAGCGTGTATTTCTGTCTGTTTCCAACCTGTTTACAATCAATATCTGTCCAGCTGTGTGACTGCGTGTCCTCCCATGTTGGTTTGTGTACCTGTTGTGTGTGTTTTCAATGACTTCAAGGAGAAGTATCTTTGATTTTTAGCAAATTGGGAGTCCTTGCAGTTCATCTGTGCACGGCAGATAGTGCAGGAGTGTGGACAGGAGGGAGGGAGGATCAATAACCTCCTACTATCAACTGCATTTAGGGCTTGATAATATGCTCCACTGCACTATTTTAATTTCAACACAAATCTGACCTTTACTTCTTCTCTTCTCTTCTGTTTCTGGTCTTTTATGCTCCGGTCTCCCCCCCTCCTCCTTCAGTGTTAGCATATAGCTTACAGGAAGTGAAGGTAATGACGTTGGAGACGATCCAACACTTGTCAGTCACTTTGTTTTCATTCACTCAGCTGACTCTGCTCCTGTCATTGAAAGTGGGAAGATTCACTCCACTCTGCTCCTGTCATTGAAAGTGGGAAGATTCACTCCTCGCTTTCCACGAGAAATCTTGAGTTATAAATGGCTTTGATAAGACTTTGTTTAATTATTGTTTGTTTAATCTTTTTTTTTTTTTTTTTAATGTCAATGGTAAAATACAGCACTTCAGCATGTAGGACATAGGCTTTGTATATGAAACGAGGGCTTTGTGGTTCCTCTGCCAGATCATTTTAAGCATCAAACATTTAATGCCCTGCATTCTGGTGAATTTTCATGAACTTATTTGTGCCTTTTTGTTAATGATGTCAAAAAATAAAAATCCTCTGCTACTGTCATGTTACTGCCACTTCTTCCAAGGGGGCTCGGGGCACAGATGCACCTGTTCTAAATATTAAGGGGAGCATGTCTCCTCTGTCCCCCCCAAAAATCTACACCTATGTAAGCATCCAGTGTCTCAGGTAGACAAAAATTAGCTGGCGGTCAACTTTAAATTGAGATGTACTCATGAGACAATGGGCCCCTGGGCACAGATATGCAGACAGGAGGAAGACACAGATTTTATGGTGGTTTTGTGGCTTTGTAGTCGTTAAGCATTTTTCTTGTGTTTTTTTTTGTGATTTTGCTCTTTTGGTTTTGTGTCGCGTTGTATTAATTTCATGTATCCCTGTGGTTGTTTTGCCCATTTTTGTAGTGAGTTTGCATCTCTTTGTGGTCTTTTTGAGTCTCTTCCTGGTCAGTACATGTTACTTTAAGTGACATTTTGCAGGTGAAGACCCATTTAGTAATCTGTCCATGTGTGTACTGTTTGTTGTGTCTTGGTTAGTCCTCTGAGATTTGTAATCCAAATGGAATTAAGTACACCCTTGAAAAAAAGGTTACCTTTGGGAAACTGTCAGACCCTCACCTTGAGGGCTCTGAAGGAAATCCTCCTCAGATCAAACTCTGACAGTAGAACAAACAACTGTTAATGGAAGTCTTTGAGAACCATGGTGGTGAGAAATACAGAGCCTAGTACTAACATTTTGCACATATGTTTAATGTGGGGTTTTTCCTGTGATTTTTTGTGTCATAGTTCTTGTTGTGCACTCATCAGTCTCATTCAGGCATTATTGGTTACAAGTTTCAGATCAATAGGTCCCACATTTCTCACATTTCTCTGTCACAAAGGAATGAGTCAAACTTAACATGCAAGTTTTGTTGAGCTTGATTTAAAAAAAAACAAAAAACATTTGTGCTCACAGTTAATAACTGAAGAGATTCAGAATTTACATTAAAAGAGGAGAACTATTTATATATTTGATTTTTACATAAAAACTATGTACACACATGCACCCATACAGTCATACTCCTACACACCACACATCACTTATATACAATTATGTATATATTTTAAATACCAGAACAGCTTTCACCCTGTGTGTTCTGCACTGGATGTGTGTAAGATCGTTGCTGCTCCAAGGCAGTCTACTTTTTCAGGATTTCATTCATTAATTTACTCTCCAGGCTTATGTAGGCTCATGCAGTGGGCAGCATGCAGGGTAACATCTTGGGCAGGTGCCAGTGAATCACGGGACTAAAATTAAACTGGATAATATATCTGAATTATGTCTTTGCTGTCCAGAGAAATTAAAGGAAAAAAAACCCTCCAGAGTTTGTCAGTGCATTTGATTTAGTAATACCACTGAAAATAATATAATAATAATACTGATGATGATGAAACTGGGAATTTTCTGTAATGTTTGTGACAAGTGCAGACTTTATAAACCTGCAGGGTGTCTTGAAAATAATAAGACTCCTCTCTCAGGTTATTTTTAAAACCTCCATCAGGTCTTTCATCAGGCAGGCTTGGCTGGACTGTTGCACGAGTTATTTGAGTCAAATGAGCCTATTACCGCCTCGTCTTAGCACGACAGGGTCAGGTTCAATCAGGGAATTGGAAAATATCATTTCTGACGGGAATAGATTTCGTTTGTTCAACCAATCTCTTCTACTAATTACCCAAATGGACAGGAGCTGTCAGGAGACAATAACTATTCCCTAATAGAATTTGCCCCACAAGTGCAATTTAATTTTCTCCTCCGTGCTCTCTCCTAAGGTTTCCCCCCTCGCTTTCTGCCTCTCTCCCTCTCTCTGTTCCTCTCCTGCTTTCGGACCAAATGCTTAGGGACACGGTGCCATCGCTACCTAATGTTGTTTTGTCAGTGGAAGCCGGGGAGATTGTGGACTGTTTCTGTGCGAGCTGCGGCTCATCCTGCTGAGAAAAACCCCCCTTCAGCGGCGGCATGGAGGAGAAGAGGAAGAGGAGGAGGAGGAGGAGACAGTCTGCCTCAGAATCACCGGCGAGCTGCGGTGATTAGGTAGGTCTGCACGGTGGTGTTATATATTCATCCTGCAAGCATGGAGGGGATTTACAGTTCTCTAAAGTATGCATCTGCTCTGAAGTAAAGTCGTTGAGATGTGATGCATTTTGTTTTTTATTGATCAAAACCGTCACGGTGGATTGTAAGTGCTGTTTTGCAGTCATTTGCACACAAAGTGAGTGTGCGGTGTGGAGTTGTCACCATTTGTAATGTGCATGTGCTCTTGTGCTGTTTGATTTTGTTTGTGTGTGTGTGTGGGTGGCTTATTGACCTCTGTATAACTGGAAATAATATCCAACATATTAATACATAAATCCTGTATTTACACACATAAAAAATAATAAATTAAACCCATTAAATATGTGATGTTTTGGCTCGTGATAAACCAGGCCTGCTGCACAGGCACAGTTAGATATGACAGCACAGGGTGACACACACACCTGTGTTATCAGCTTGCTCTCCCTGCACAGATGGATGTGTTTCTGTATTTCTGACTCCCTGCTCAGTAAGATGGATCTGTGAATCTCACATGTCAATGAACTCGTCCACTGAAATATTAGATCTAATTAGAGGTGGCTGGGTCAACAGCGGTGGCAAAGGAGTCGCCCTCTGTGTGAATTATTGCCCGAGAGCTGCTTCCTCCACAGCTTTTTTCCTCTCTCTTACAGTAGCACCTACACATGGACAAAGATCCGTCATTTCTCCTATCTCAGAGAGTGCATTATTATTCTAATCATTTCATCATTATTCTTGCTCTGCTTTCTCGTGTTTGAGTGCATTGTTTAAGGATAAAAAATGATTTGGTGTTTTGTTAAATCTGATTTATGCGTGAGGGCCTAGCAGTAAACAACTGGTTGGATTTTGTCAATATTAAAATATAGATTTTGCAGCCTAATTATTCATATATCACCTCATCTTTTAAATATTTTCAGTCATCTTGTGCAGTGTATTTTTCTTGATGGATCCAGATGTGCATTGTTTTGCAATTCGTTTTGTCAATCCCACTTTTTTTTTTTTTTTTTGGTGCCATCTCATTTAACGATGCAAAAAACGCCATTTAGTGTCCCACCAAACCAGATGTGCGGGCTCACATCTTTTCTCTTTCTGCATTTTGCATCCGTCAATTATTCTAATTGTGTTGCCCTTTGCTGACAGGTTAAGAGCATTTTTATCTGCATTGTTTTCCAGGGCAGCTAAAGGGGTCTCGATACCAACAATCAGAGTAATTGAATAGTTGAATAAATTGAATGATCTTGAGGGGAAAAGTGTATAATGAAAATAAAGTAAGACCAGATGACTCCTTTGCTGCACATGCACGCCATAGATGGATGGATGGATGGATGGATGGATGGATGGACACCTGGCCTGAGAGACTGCAGCTTTGAATCGCTTTGATAGAAAAAAAATATTCCAGTATTATCCCATGCCTGCTTTTTTAATCAGCTTGATGTGCGTTTTCATTTTACTAAATTACATTTGAAACATTAACCACACAAGGCGCACGGCTTATGGGATTGAGGGTCCCTCCAGTATATAAACGGTGTGCGACAATGGAATAAACAGTCCGATGGAAATATACGGGAACAGATATGAGGATAAATCAGCATAGTGTAGCAGCAAAGACAATGTGTCTTGTTTGAAATGGACACACGCAAAATCTCATTTATTTCCCCCAAAGCTGGAGGACACTCATTTGTGTCATTTGTGCACACACTTTCTGCACACTGCAGATTGTTCATTGATAATTGAATTCCAATTTCTTTAAATATATTCTTTAGTGGAAATATTTTTCCACACACAAAAAAAATTCCATACATTTTCTGGGGTTAACAATAAATGTAGAGCATCTTTTTTAAAAAAAATAATTATTATCGTCATTTTAATTATAATTGTGGCACAGAAATGTGTTGAATTGATAACATGATAATAATTATTGTATCAAATAAATTATTTAAAATTTATATAAATAAAATATTGATTTGTAAAATTAAAAAAAAAATTAGAAACCTAATTTCTAGTTCAAAATTAACTCTGGTTGCAGTTAAGCGTGTATCCAGATGTGTCTGTGCAGATGTGGTGTGACCTGCAGACGGACTCCCTGTTGATGAAAACTACCTGCGCCGCGTTTGGAGGCGGACCGGCGGGGGGAAAGCACCACTGTGTGCTTTTCTTTCCACGCTTGAAGTAAATTGGAAGCGAAGATTGAGTTCATCTAGCTTGAACTAGCGGCCCTCCGGGGGGAATATCTTATCCGGGAGAGCAGTCTCAGACGATGGGGTTTGAAATGAACAGTGTCAGGAGGACTGCGCCCAGACTCCTAATCCTACCTGTCACTGAGAGCTGAGAGACATCCAGCTGGATGGGCGCTGCTGCCACGCTGCCGGGAGAGTGTACACGGCTCAGGCAGGTGAAGGTGCTGTGGATTTGACTCAGACATGTGTCCAATAATAACACTTCTGTGTGTGGTTTCACTGTTGCTCCGAGTGAAACCTTTTCACTGTGAAATGATATTTAAACTGAGACAAGAGGGGAAAACGTGTGCACGAATATCCTTCTATTTTGTGGGAGATATTATTTCATGTTGCCTAGCCTATACATGCACCTTTCATATTTGCAACCACGTGCAATGACAAAAACTTGCATCTTGTCTAAAGCATCTTGTGCATGGGGAAGATATGTGCAGCAGTGAAACCTTTAAGGACAGCTCCCCTTTCTTTATGAATGCTCTTATTGTTAATTCCCAAAACAAAAGTGAGCTGTTCCTCGTTTTCCTGGCTGCATGGATGTCACCCCCACCCTCCTCCTCCTCCTCCTTCTCCGCCTTCTTACCAGAAGGAGCCCTGCTGGCCCGGGGCCCCTCCAGGAGCCACTGCAGTGAGCTATTTATGGTCTCCACAGGAACAAGGTCCCGCCTCTCCGGAGACATTTTCATATACCATGTTAGACGCCTCTCCTCCTCTCGCTTTCTCCTCCTCTGCTTGTACACCTATGGAGGATGCTTTCCGCCCCCGGGGGCCTCCTCTTCCTGCGCTCCCATTGGCCCCCGGTGAGCCTCTGCCGCGGTGACGTCAGGCCCCGCCGCCCCTGCAGCGCTGAATGGACCGAGCAGCCTGTCTGATTCACTCCAAAACAGCTCGGCACGGCACGGCACGGACATCATCCCGGGAATAGAGGCATAACAGGGATAGAGGCTTGACGGGGGGACAGCGAGGACAGAGAGCCTGCAGAGAGGAAGGAGAGAGGCCTCATCATCAGCAGCATCATACTTTTGTTTCTCTCCAGAAGACAGGACGGGGGAGTGCGCCCACCGTGTTGCGGGTGTATGTGCGTGCGTTTGTCTCCCGGTTTGGATCACGATGATGCAAAGTGCGGCGGTCCTACCGACAGAGAGTCCTGTAAAGAGTTTACCGGAGATTCTCGGAGTGCCACTGCAACGTAAGACATTTTTTACCCTCCTTTTTTTTTGGTGTCGATTATCAGTGTGGAAAGCGGCTGGCGGGTGCAACCTGTCCTGCAGGGTTTGGCTGTAAGGGAGAGGGGGGTTCAGTTACAGTAACTCGGCCGAGGATGAGGATGAAGAGAGGAGGCTGAACCTCTCTGTCTTAGACTGTCACGTACAGGCCAATGATGTGTCATGCTGCTTATATTTCAACGAGCATAGACGTCTTAAATAATACTAATTATTGGCCTCAGAGCCAAGCAGAGACCATCCCGCATGTCCATGAATCTTTGCAGCCTCGCCGGGCTCTGCAATAGGCTGCAACACTCACAGTGCAAAGGATGGCACTTAGGATGAAATAATAATTCTCTTATTTAAAAAAACAGCTTTTAATATTCCAGTTTGGCCTCAAACTTTGCTGCATCCTCTGTCAGGTTGCTGGGCTCACAGTGAGCCTTCAGAGGCAGCTGTTAATTTGTAAACGAGCCTGCATGGTCAAGAGATCAGACGCAGTTGTCATCACCCATCAGACAAACACACACTGACTTTGATTGACACGCATTACTGGGTCAAATCAACGCCTCATACGTTTTATTTAGTCGATTTCGCCTCTGATACAAGGCCTATATTTCTGTTTTTATGTTTTGCAATTAAGAATGATATAAATAATTCGTTTTGGCCACTATTTAACAGATATTCATCACAGTTATTCTGCAGCATCCCATTGTAGTTTCTACCTTTAAGCATCAAAGGCGAGAATTACCTTACATCTGTTCGTCCCGGCGTGTTAATCTGTCCCAGGCCCTTCATAATCTGATCGTGCAATCAAGATAGAAGTGCAATGGGATACATCTCTGCTCTGACCTAATTATTCAGAGGCGAGGTGCTCAAATGTACAGATGGACCTACTCTAATAGGCTAAAAACAAAAACAAAATTTGATAACACAGGGAGATAATTAATAGAGTGCTCCCTGGTTTCAAAACACTCATAATAAAATGTGTTGTAGCTCTGAATATTTAAGTTAATGGCCTCTAAATTACCGCAAAAATACAGAATAATTGTTTTATTTGTGGCACATTACTGTTCAGTGTAACAAAAATACAGGTGGTGCCATTTGGAGTCCCTCGCAGCCTGTTCAGCAAAGTATTTAAATGAAAAAAGAGACTGTATGTGCTCGGCTTATGCTCTTTAATTTTATAAATCGAGGCAGATTAAAAGATTGGATAAGGATCCTGCCACTCAGCCCCCTGCGGTACCAGCATTCATCCTGGATTTAAACCTGGATTATTCCAGGAATAAAAGCAACAGCGAATTTATCTAAACATTTATTCTACACCGTGGACAGAGTGCTCTGCTGACTCAGGGCAATTACACCCAAACTTTAACCTGCAGGCTATTAGTCTGGGATATAAAGTGTTTACCTCACGTTTAATTACCACAAATCATTCGACAATTGAAAGTATGAGAGGCTGCCAGAGTGCACTTATTCTTATATAGGGGAGGGGAGAGGAAAAAAAAAACCCTGTTAAAGCAGTTTGGAGTTCTCTGAAAATGTGTTTCACTTCTTGTGTGTGGGATGATGGAGGCGATGAGACTGGATGGTCGGAGTGAATTGAAGGAGTGGAGTGGTGGCAACTGATACTGAGATATGAAGACCTCCTGGACACACGAGGTTTACTCTCTCTCTCTCTCTCTCTCTCTCATACACACACACACACACACACACACACACACACACACACACACACACACACACACACACACAGGAGCTGGACAGTGGACCCTCTGCCAAGATCGTGCTGCTGTCCTTTCAGCACCACTTCTCTCGGTTTCGCTCAGCTTCATCCACCCACCACTTATCTCCAGATATTTAAAACGACTCTAATTTCTCCTCACATAAAAAACAAGATCAGTGCACCTCTTTCCAAATATATTTTTCTATTATCCATGTGCGACTTGACTCACTATCAAGGTGGGAAAAGGCCAGTGCAGCCGATGATCCTGTGTCTGTGTCTGTGCAGGAATGTTGCTCTATTTACTGTGTGCATCGCTTGGGCCGGATATTTTCTGCAACATGCATCCCTCCCTCCTCCCTCAGAAAAACGACACCTAATCAAAAATATTAATATGCTTTTTCCACTGATTTAAACATATTTAATTTTAGCCACAAATGCCTCAAATTAAAGCTGCAAAAATGCAAAAACACACATTTTAAATATATAAAACGCGTGTCCACATCCTGTGCAGGCTGCTCAGACCTCCATGTTGCATTAACCGGGAGCTTTGTGTGTTTCTTTGCAGACTGTGTGCTGTGATGAGATTAAGGCGGTTATTGTTAGATGATGTTTTGTCTCGACAGTAAACAGCCTCGCCGCCGCAGCCAGTGTGTGTGAGTGTGTGTGTTTATAGCTGCTGGGTGTTTTCTGACGTTTGCTCTGTCCATTTCTCCTCCATATTGATTTTTCATTATCGGATATCATGTGGATGTTTGACTAAGTGAAGCCGCGAGAGACAATTTAGTAAATATAAATGCACTGCCATTTACAGAATAATTAAAGATGATTAAAGGTTGTTTTTTAGATGATGGGAGGAGGCCTTTTTCATGATATAAATCTCTGTTAAATAATTATCTGTTAAAGGATGCCTTTAATTATGTGTAAAGACACTTAAATGTCTTTAAAATGGTAGCAGTATATTAATAGACTAAATTAAGGTATCTGGTTGTGAGGGTTCAGCTTTGAGAGGAAATGTGTATTTTGTTATAGTTACATATTTGACTGGTTCATGAATTAAATTTCTTTTTTTGTAATTTACTGTAGTAGTTAATCGATGCCGCTGCAGAATTATGTGAAGGAAGGTTAGATATTGTATGGTCCCTGTTTCTGTAGATGTGCACATGTGGTCTGCTGCTGCATCCCAGATGTGTTTTTCTCGTCTCGTCTTTTTGTGAATCTCGCCTTGACCCCAACATATAGCTCCTATAAAACCATCTAGAAAAATAACCAGGCTTCAGAGGTACAGAATTGTGTAACAAAATCAATAATGATGAAAAATAAATTAAGAAAATATCATTAAAAATAAGTATCTCTGCACTGCTGGGAAACAGCTCCGAGTTCAGCACCTTGGACAGTGACGGACACTTTTTACAAAGCGCTTTAAATACAAAGGTTAGCAGACAATTTTATTTATTTTTTCAAATATCATTATTATTATTATTATTATTATTATATTATTATTAAAGACAAAAAAAAAACCTAATTAATAACACGATATATAAGGATTAAAAATAAGAAAGCAGCGAGACAAAAGCGGGTCAAAAATATAATAAAAATAACATTCAAAAAACAAATAGGACCAAGATTTAAAAAAAAAAAATGCATCACAAGGTTATATGATCAACCTTGTGATGCATTTATTTTAAATTCTTGGTCCTTTTATTAATTAAAATTAAAATTACATCATCTAAATTAAAATATTAGACTGATAAAAGCTTTTGAAAATGCATCTTGTATCTTTGAATATCATATAATTTAATACAACTAATAATATAAATGTATCACTTGACATATTGTGAGGACTGAGCTGCAGGTTGGGACATGATGGAGGGAAAACTCACTTGTTTTAATGCGCAAATTCAGATTTAAATTCATGTAAGCGTTAATGAAACTGTTGTTATTTTACTGTTTAATAACGCGTGCATTAAAGCATTTATTTCTGTGGATATCATGGGTTGCTCACCTCTGTCTTTATTCACTGTCTCTGTGTGTGTTTTGTTGTTTCCCCCGCAGAGATCCCTCAGTGTGCCGGCTGTAGTCAGCACATCCTGGACAAGTTCATCCTGAAGGTGCTGGACAGACACTGGCACTCCAAGTGCCTCAAGTGCGCCGACTGTCAGACTCCGCTGGCGGACAAATGTTTCTCCCGGGCAGGAAGCGTCTACTGCAAAGAGGATTTTTTCAAGTCAGTGTCTTTTATTATTTGGCTTTGTTATTCACGTTTATATGTCTTCATAATTAAGCTAACGTTCAGCTCTCTGAAATAATTAGCTGGTGTCTTGGCCTGAACTGTGACCGGAAATACGACTAACGTCAACAAGATGAAATTCAGACAAGCTAACGTTAGCTTAGTTGCACCAACGGAAAGTTACATTTTGGTCATTTTTACCACTAATTAATATGACTGTATACCATATAACTGATTCTGAGGGAATAAGTCTTTAATTAATTTGTCTATATTTGATATTTACTTTTATATGACTTCATAATTAAGCTAAATAATTAGCTGGTTTCTTGACCTGAACTGTGACCGGAAATACGACTAACATCAACAGGATGAAATTCAAACAAGCTAACATTAGCTTAGTTGCACCGACGGAAAGTTACATTTTGGTCATTTTTACCAGTAACTAATGTGACTGTATACTGTGTAACTGAGGGAGATAAGTCTTTAATTAATTTGTCTATATTCGATATCTACAAAATAACCTACTGGTTTATATTTTATCTGGTATAAAATGAAACTAGCAATATTAGCTTAAATCGTTAGCCTACTTACGTGCTATTAGCATGTTAGCATTACCCCTTTAGCTTACATCTTTTTTTCTTTTCTTTTTTAGGAATTTAAACAGTTACCTTTTAAAAATTTTTTTTTTTAGAAAAGCATGCTTTATTATAATGAAAGAAGATATATTTTTAAATTGTTTTTACAGTAAGGTTTTATCTTTAAGTACATTTTATTATTTATTATAAAATTATAAACCATAATATCCAGCATTTTTTTTCAATATTTTGATATGGTATGGCATTAATCATAATTTTTCAAATAGTATTTATTTTTCCCCTTTTTATTAAAAATTATTTTCTAATCGTTAAAATGATTTTGTATTAAACAGCTATCATTTTCTGATATAAAATGATACCATTAGTAAGCTCAAGGCAACTCAGTGGACTATTTGCTGATTTATTTCAGAACTGAAAAATATGTTGATGCAGATAATATTCATATGTATTCATAATTTCCATTTTTACTGACCGTTTCGTACTGCTGACATAATGAGAGAAACAAAAATATCAGTACAAGAACTCAAAAACTCCTTTTCTGTTTCCGTTTTCACTCTCTCCTTTCTTTCTTTCTTTCTTTCTTTCTTTCTTTCTTTCTTTCTTTCTTTCTTTCTAACGATTGGATTTCTGAGGCATTACAGAAGAAAATTGAGTTTGACTTTTATCCAAAACAGGATCAGCAGATCCAAGCTTTTTACTAAATCATGTTTGAAAGGTTTTAATGCTCAAAGCTTGAATGAGACCTAAAGAGCTCTGGAGTCTTAACTGAGAGCTAACTGTATTAGCCGACCCCGGGGGACGGCAGGGAGACGTTTGCATGTTCCAACTGTGGCGAGGGACACGTGTGACTGGAGAACATGTACATACATAAACACAGAGATACACACATGTGTAAACGCACAGATTCAGTGGTGTATGCTTCCCGGTAGTGATTTGGAGGCTTCACCTTGCTCTTTTTTATTTCTGTGGGTTGGTTGTGTGATTTAAAGCCTCTCCTGAGTCAGTGTTTTATTGGTTCTCCTCAGGGTGTGTTTACTGTGAGCACCCCTCCTCCTCCTCCTCTTCCTCTTTTTCCTCTTCTTCCTCTTCCTTCACCTCCTCCTCCTCCTTAGCTTTCAGGACTTCATCTGCAAACACATAAACATGCAAACATGCACACACACACTCACACAGGCGTGCACACGCCACACAGTGCATTGATCGTCTCCATCCATCAACCTGCGGACAGGTCTATCGTTAACAGAAATGCAGTCCAGTGCTGATTTTTCTCTCCACAACAGCTGGAGCTTCTATTAATACAGACACTGTGCCATCATTCTTGGCTGCAGTTGAAGAAATATCTGTCTGGCATGTGAAATTTTAATCTAGGTTGGTCTCGCTATCTCCACCAGCCTGTAAAGTGGGCATAAATAGGAGAGGGATGTCAGTCTACCCTGCTGGTGTTTTGCATTTAATGTTCTAATGGCAGCTCTCTTCTTCATGTTTTCCTGCAGGCGTTTTGGAACAAAATGTGCATCATGCCAACAGGGGATCCCTCCGACGCAGGTTGTGCGGAAGGCGCAGGACTTTGTGTATCACCTGCACTGCTTCGCCTGTATCATGTGCAGCCGGCAACTGGCCACCGGGGACGAGTTTTACCTCATGGAGGATGGGAGGCTGGTGTGCAAGGTGGATTATGAGACTGCAAAACAAAACGGTAGGTTGGGATGCATCCAAAATATTAACATCAGCTAAAATCCAGTCAATTGAAAGGAAAAATACAGGCTGAAACTTTACTTAAAAAGATTTGTTTAAACGATTATGACTCATTTATATCCATACAGTCAGACACGGCCTGTGTGAGTCAGCCTTTACTAAATCAGAATCACAGCAGAGGATGTGACAGATGAAGCTATGTACATTGTGTAATGCAATGAAATGACTACTGACTGTGGATCTATGTTGTTTGTCGTCTGGGTGTGTATGCTGTCTCTTTCCCTCCCTCTCCTCTGAGATTTCCATGCATCTCTGATTGATTATGTAAAGTGAAGCTATGCTCTTATATGGTGGGGCCCCAATAACTACATTCCTCTGGCACTCAGGCTGTGTAGATTTATGTCCTCTGCTGTGGGAGTGGGACAGATGCACAAGGACAATAATACACTTCCATACATGACCATTCACTTCATTTAACGCGCATACACTCCACGCAAAGGCCGAGGGGCACCGGCTGTTAAGGCAACGTGATGAATGTAAGAAGAAGTCACTCACACTTGTAATGATGTTTTCAGATGATTCAGAGGCGGGGACCAAGCGACCGAGGACCACCATCACGGCCAAGCAGCTAGAGACCCTCAAAAGTGCCTACAAAAACTCGCCGAAGCCGGCACGCCACGTCAGAGAGCAGCTGTCCTCGGAGACGGGGCTGGACATGAGAGTAGTGCAGGTAGAGGATTTTGTCTATTGTCCATATTCCTGCAAAAGGCTCTCTGTTATCTGCAACGTCGACAAAAAGCAGTAGCAAAAAGACAACATCATGTCACTCTGATTATTTTTAATAATTATCACAAATGTGTTTGCCCCATACGACCTGACTACAAGTTGAGCTCCTTAGGTTGCTACTTAATGTTCATTATAAAAACAGATCATGTAAAACCAGTATACAAGCCTTTATTATCAGACTTTGGAGCTAAAAAGACTTCATTTTATTTAAAAGATGAACAAAGACACGATAAAACACATCTTAATGATATCTCAAACTTAATATTTTTTACTTTACTCTATGGTCAGCTTTAACATTTCTTTCAACGATATTTTCTTTTTCTGTTTATTTAATATTCAGTTGTGAATCTTTTTGCACCACTATTTTGAACAGTGTTTTTTGAAGTTTATTTAGATGAGAATCAGGAAATTATTTTAGAGGTGGTTAGGTATTCCACCATGTATTCCAATGTGTTCACAACTATTTTGTGTCAAACTAAATAGTTTTAAGATTTGAAGATCATAAAAATGTTGAATAATTCCAATTTAATGACAAAAAAAAATAATTCATGATGATTTTATCAGTTTTTATTTTCACTTAATGATCCAAGGTCAAGGTCGAAGCACATGGGGAGTTTGCGCCTTTTAAGTTGCAGCACCCAAACATTTTAAGTGTTGCCTTTCTATATTATTGTCCTTTTGACTTTTAAACTGGCCTTTGTTTTTCTATTGTGATGTGTATATGTTTTTTGCTATTTATTGATGGTACAGCACTGTACAACTCTTGTTGTTTTTAAAAGTGTTTTATAACTAAATTGGGATTGGACTGGATTTTGGATAACGATAATTGTTATTATCTGTGTCAGGTGTGGTTCCAGAACCGACGAGCAAAGGAAAAGCGCCTGAAGAAAGATGCAGGTCGACATCGCTGGACTCAGTTTTACAAAAGTGTTAAACGCAGCAGAGGAGGAACTAAAGTAGAGAAGGAAAGCTCGGCCGACGACGCAGGACTCAGTGACAGTGAACTCAGCTTCAGAGGTACGTGTTGTGTGGAAAACTTTAACTGAGTCCATATCTGTAATTACTAAAGAGAGAGATTCCTGAAAGGGAGTTGTCAGTCATGCTGTCGTGTTAATGGGATCAAGGGAGCCTACAAGCTGCTAAATGATACGGTGCAGCAGCACATGAATGTGTCTTTATGGCAATTCATTTGTTTTCTTGCATTGTTCGGTGCACGGTGTCAGGAAAATCCAAAATGGCATTCTCATTTCGCATTCCCCTCACACGTCCCCGCAGCCGCTGACGCATCCTCCTGTTTCCGTTTGTCGCCATGATGGAGCTTATTGCAAAAGAGAGAGGCTTCTTAGTGGGATGCAAACGACATTTTAGACATCCCTGTGTTATTTAATGTCCGCAAAACCCGTTTTGGGTAGTCATAAAAGTCTTCAAGCCACTTTTAAAAAGAAGGCCATTTTTATGAGAAATGAAAACATGGTGACAGAAACTCTATAAAGCATGTGAAGCTTTTAGTCAATTAGAGAGAAAGCGCTCTGGGGCATTGTTGTTATTGAAGCGGCTCGGGGGAGGGATTGATATGGAAACAAATATTTTGTGCTGCAGTAATTGCACACATACAGACCTCCTTTGTTCAAGAAGAAAGTGAAGCACATCCTTTCTCACCAACAAAACTCAAACGCTTGTCAGATACTTAGCAGTGGCTCAGCAGTCCACTTACTGTACCTGTGAAATTCACATAATGTTGCCACAATAAATCTTACTCATAAAAGCACTTAACTGTATTGAAATATAACAACTATATAATGCTCTTGCAGTCGACAGCTCTGTTGAAATGTTAAAGTTTTTACGCCCCTCATGCTAAGTGATGGTATCTCCACTACAGACGACCAGGTCCTGTCAGATCTCGGCCACACCAACGGGCTTTACGGGAGTGTCGGTGATGTGACCAACAGTGCAGTTCTGAACGGCGGCTTCTCTGTCGACGCAGCAGGACAACCCTACCACGACATCCGAGCAGGAAGCCCCTACGGTCTCCCTCAGTCGCCCTCCTCCATCGCCTCTCTGCCCGGCCACACCCCTCTCCTCAACAATCTGGGCTTCAGCATGGACAGTCTGGTGGCGCAGGGCGGGCCGGGCGGCGTGGGACAGGCTCTGAGGGCCATGGCAGGGGGCCCCACCTCAGACCTCTCCACAGGCAGCAGTACGGGATACCCCGACTTCCCCACCAGCCCTGCGTCATGGCTGGACGAGATGGACCATTCCCAGTTTTGAATCTAGAACACGACAGAAGATCGCTGTGGGGATAAAACAGACTCACAAGGCTTTTTACATTTCTTTCTTTCACCCTCTAAGACTGGTACGTTTTGTGACTTTGGGTGAAGAGGAGAAGGAAGAGAAGAAATGTGTGACTCCCTCAGCAGTCGTGACGGTGAGAAAACAACCGGGTCCAGATGTGTAGTCCGGACAAAAGCAGTGAAGAACACCTCCACACCGCTGAATGTTCAAAATCAACCCTGTATCATACAATTTTTGGTATCATCTGACTTTATTTTGTTCTTTCACTTTGAGAATGAGACTCTGTGGATTAATGCTCACAGGGGAGGTGATACTGTCGCCCCCAAAATAAACCATCCCTGTCTAACAGCTACAACAATAGGGCTACAATCTAGGTCAAAGTCCCTATGAGACCCAGGAGGCACCTGCATGCTTCTGATTCATGATGAGTAGGACTGCTGTCTGGCCATATCAAAGCCTTTTACATTGGCGATGCACTTTACTCTCCTCTTCTTTTTCTACACACATGGACAGGAATGCAGAGAGAGGACGAGAGAGAAAAAGAGGAGAGACATATGCACAAGGCAAAAACACAGTGTTTCATTGGGAGAGAAATTTACAAGAACAGTGGCACAAGTGTGAATTTTGAACCATGCTGATGTTTTTTAAATGTATTGCTGAAGCTTACAAGTTATTAGGAAGTAGATGGCCGTTGGTCTGTCTGTCCGTCTGTCCGTAGAAACCGATGTCTCCTCTGTTTGAATGAGGGCGAACTCTGTTTGCTACACAGCAGGTCTCTCTTCTATATTTATAGGTGCTTGACTTGTTCTTGTCTGTGTAAAAGCTGCCTGAGAACGGACGTCCGTCAGTATTAAATGATCTGTTTCTAGACTCGCCAGGCATCAAAGCTCAAGTGTTGGAGAACAGTCAAGAAGTTTAGGGTTCTGGAAAAATTTGACTCAAGTTAATATATCACACGTCTAAATTATTATTAATTTATTTTTTTGAATGCACAGATGTAAGACGAGCGGATGTCCATTAATAAGACATGCAGATTCCTTTGCAGATGTTATAAATTAGATGGTTATGCAACATTAATTTGACATTCGAAACACCAACAAGTATTAGCAGGAGTAAAAAGTCCCTTTGTGTTGGCTCCCCCTGTTTCCTCAGTCTGCTCCAGGCTTCTCTTGGTAATCTACTCAGTCCAACAGAGCTCTAGCTTTGCCTGCTATCAACCTACTTACTGACCCCAGATGTGTTGTCAATCTGTTCTCCCTCTGCCTGGCCTCCATGTCAGAGGGATTACCACAGAGCCCCCCACTATCACCCTACTGTTGCTTCAGTGCTGGCATGACTGCTGGGCTGATATGTTTCTTACAGTTCAGGCCACATCAGCTCCATCTTAAACCCCCCTCACACACACACACACAACAACTGACACAGGAGACTGATTCACAAAAAAGTCTCATGAAATACAAACTTTCTCTGAGCTGTAACGGCAAAAAATAGTTTGACTGACCTGTTGAGCATGTCAGAACCAGTAGCTATTCTATTAAAAACATCCTCATTCTTATTTCTGAAGAAAAGAAATCTTATATATGTGGTCACCTTTTCATGAAGAATTGCCAAGTCCTTTTTTTTTAACCAGAGCATCCTATAGAGTGGCGCAGGAATGAAGCCTAAAACCCGGAAATGACTTAGCATTTTTGCACTCCTGCTTTCTTCTCTTCTGTCTCGAAGCCAGTGGTTTTTCAAATGGGTTTTTGGTTAGTTGCCTAAAATAAGGTCTGTGGTTACAACAAGCTTAAGAGACTTTCACGTTTTGTTCTACGACATAAAATGCATCAGTAAATATCCCACTCTTGAATTCTGAAGCCTTTAGGTGTCCTAAAAAAAGGTGGCTGAATGAGACTAGAAAACGTCATCATGCGAAATGTGGTTTTAGAGCCTCGTTGTGGTGGTGACCTTAAGTCATGTGTCTACAATAGCTTTTGACTTCTGGCGATCGCATTTATGCTTCAAAACTCATAAAAGTGGTGTTGATTTGTTAAGATTATCTTGCTGAACAAAACGTGTAAGTCTTAAACTTTTGTTTGCCATAGAGGTTATTTTTTGCAATGATCCTGAATCCATTGGAAAAATACCATAGGCATTTTGATGACGGAATTAGGGCGACACTAACTTTCGTGTCGGCCTACTAAAAAAACAAAACATCATCCCTGCAGCACTCTATTTAAGAGCCAGAAAAACCAACAAACAGAAAGTAACACCATTAAGAAAATCGGGGTAACACTTTGGACTACAGCCTGCAGACTGCAGCATAATGATCGAGGAAATACATGATATCAATGAAATACTTATTGTATAGCTATACTGGGATTAAAACAACGGTACAGGGCAAGATGACAATAGGTTTGGGGATTAAAGGGGTTTGGAAAAAAAGAAGGTAACAGTGTTGATAGTTCAGTGACATTATGTTGCGGTATATTAATTTATTTTAAAAGTTATTGCTGTTTCTTGGGAACCAAACAACAGTTTTTCATGACCAAGCTAAGTCCTTTCTATACTCCACCCTAACTGCAAATTATTCCCAGTATTCTCCCCTTCTACATACCAGTAGATACCCAGTAAGTGTTTCACTGGTAGCCTACTTCATATCTATAAACTGTGAGATTTGCGGGCTGTAATCTGAAGTGTTCAGTCAATCATCCACAAACACATTATACCACTACAGTTTTGTTACGTCTGTGTTGCCTCAGAAGTTTGCATCTTAATTGTTGTAAATTTTGTACAGTTTGAAAACGTGTTGATCGTCTTGTTTCATGAGCGCTATTTATTATTATTGCCATGTGTCTTTGAAAAAGATGTAAAAGAGAGCACTGAATTTATTCATTTATGCCTTCTGTGTAATGGTATGAACCGTGTACAGTCAAATCTATATGAGGAAAATAAAGCTGAATTGTCTTTGGGTTATCTGCGAGTGCGTTTCTCTTTAACCGACCGGGCGGGCCTGCGGTGATGAATGTGAGAGTTAAGATTTTCAGCTAAACTTTGTTTTCGATATATCAAAAGAAAAATATGTGCTGTAGGTGTTTTTATTATTTTTGCCTTATCTAAACGCTCTTAGGGCGAGTTAACCCGCAAATTCATTTACCCATTGAGAGCATTTACCACACACTTAGGCCTCTATTCAATTGTGGAGATCCATTTAGTACCACCAGCAGACAGTGGTCAGTCAGTTAACAGTGATTGATGCTGCTTTCCTCTCTCGCTCTCGGGGTGGGGGGGGGTGACAAGAAAGATACATGAAGAGAGAGGGAGACTGAGAAAAAATAAAACAAGTGGGGAAACAGATGCCTCGCTGGCTTCACTGATCCTCTCAGTGCTAAAGAGACGCAGCAGCAGATTGCAGCGCTGCACTGTCAAATCTATCCTTAATCCCTGTGCTGTTAACTAATTGTAGAGTGCTTTGTGAAATATGGGAAAATACGCTTTGTGGTCAGGCAAAGAGGGAATATGGCCCATATGCCGGCAGTTAGCTTGTATGTCAATATGTCAAACTGCTAGAAAGACTCAGATGCAGGGCTGTAGCCAGGATTTTTAACCACTGAGGTCACAAGCACCATTTTCCTGAGGGCCATGATACACCAAGCCGACGGTCGGCCGTTAGTTGATGTCAGACTGACGGCATCTGTCACCCTAGTTTTTGTGTTCTGTCCAACACCATTGGCACTAGTCGGCCCTTGTTGGCTTTTTTTCGGCCGATTCAGCATGTTGAATCGGCGTCGGAGATGGTGGAGCCCGTCTGTGAATGAAATCACTCTGATTGGTTGTTCAGCTCAGCGCACAGAAGAGAAACAGAAGAGAAGCTAGCAAGCAACCACTAAAGTCAAGAGGGCGCGAGATCAAAACAAAATTGTTATATAAGGTACGACTCAGAAATGGTTTGTAACTGTTTGTGTTACTGTTCCCTGGTGCACAGTAAACATCCTTTATTCTTCCAACTGCAGGCTGTGTTGTTAATGTGCTAATTGGCTAACTAGCGTCTTGAATCCGAATCCTACCTAAAAGCAAACATTTCCTGCCTGGTAGCAGACATGGCCACAAGCAAAAACGAATAAAGTCGACGGTGAGGACCAGCTTTCGGGAGAGCGGTGGAAAGATGGATGGATGTATGTTGGATAAACTTTGTTCCTGGTCGTCAGGTATAACAAGTTGAAGGGATTAGTTCCTGAGGTTTGTGACGTATAAAACCCGACTATCTAATTCCGTGTTTTTGAGACTGTCATTGGTACTGCAGTTGCAAGGCGTAAATGCTCAGTCATGGTGTTGACGGCTTATTTCACTAATGTAATATGTTAATTTTCACGGGAGGGGCTCTTTCATATTTCACTTTAATTTGGGAAAAAAGTCAAACTGAGAGAATATTGAGTCTAAACAGAACTGAGAGTCTACAGGTGTGACTAAGAGCTCTGTGAGGCTGTACCTCCAGGCACAATGGTGCTTTGGGTTAAATGGAGATATGCTCACAATAACAATGGCAGCATGAAAATGTTAGTAGACATAGTTTACCATATTCACCATCAACTGGCAGATTTTAAAGCCAAAGTTTTGGACAAATCTAAATTCTAACCTGACGATGACACTAGATGAAAAGTTGAGAGATCACAAAGTTATTGCAGTTCATCCTGAGGGGAACATGAACATCTGTGCCAGATTTCACAGCAATCCATCAAATATAAAATCATTTAAAAAACACAATTGGCCAACTGGTGGAACAGGAGTTAAAACTATGAACTGCAATGTTACTGGTTTGCATCCAGCCGAGGGTCTTTGTAATGTATCATTCCCCGCCTTCTCTCCCCTCATTTCCTGCCATCTTTCTACTGTTGGCTTTTAAATAAAATATCCAACTAATAATTTAGTCATGTCATTAAAGCCCCTAAATTCCCCAAAACAATATGGATGACATGACTTAAGTGTTTCTGTTTGTAGCTTTGGCCCTGATCGTATATGTGCGTGTGACTGCTCGCTGTTTGCTATTGTTCTTAGTTGCTGCATTGCTAAAACCTCTCAGGTTACAGTGGATTTATTCCCTGTAACTACGGTGTTGGCTAACTATGTATAGAATTATAATGAAATTACACCACAGTGTACATCTGTATGAAGCTCATTTGTATGCAGCAATGTGCAGCACTTGTCTGAGAGCAGGCCAACCTAACCCAAACTTAAGTGTTATCGATTCCTTTGTGTTTTAGCTATTCCTGTTACATTATAAAAACAAAAAGCAAAGAGTCAGCCTGGTGGGAGTTTGCACGTTTGCATAAAACGCCACAAATTGAGCTGATTTTTATTTAAGCATTGATTGGCTGGGCTATGGGCATTAATGGATAGGCTCTAATAGTACGGCCTTACAAAGATAAAAAGCCACACAGACAGTTAGGATAATTTACACGCCACTTACAGCACTAGTATACAAATAAATCTGTGGAAACTCCACCACTGTTGCTTTTGCGAAGATGACAAACACAAGCACAAATGCCATTATCATCGATCGCAAGGCTTTTATTACAAACTTCCTGAAGGAAACAGTTTTTTTTCCGTCTGAAGCAAAAGGGAATAAATTAACATGCAAAATAGATAGGATTTGTTTTGGCCCGAAAGTCAATCTCGCAGCATCGAGACAGGGCATTTTTCTCCCCAAACGACTCCATCGGGCCCGCAGTGAACAATGATCCGCAGGATGACGGAGTGAGTCTTAAAGAGGGGCTGGAGTCAAACAGAGGCCTCTCAATGACACCCTCAAGGTTGTGAGCTCAATGCTGTTTTAATGTGAAACTGGGCCTTTTCCACTCAATGATTATCCTGCTGCACATATCAGATAGATGACAGGTAACCAAAGGAGGAAGGTTCACAACCCCGAGGAAACCATGATAAATACAGCAGTGATGATAATATGTCTGCTGTATTGAAGGCCGTGGTCTTTAGTGTAGTTCTCTAGTGGTTTTCATGTGTGTAAGTGACACAGAAGCTGTGAGAGAGTGTAACGAGACTCTTTACTGTTTGTCTGAAGGCTCCGGCCCTCGCTGTTGGTGGATACCAGAAACGCTTGTTCATCACCATAAACCATACACACACACACACACACACACACACACACACACACACACACACACACACACACACACACTCCTGGACACCAGTGAATGAGCCTCTGATATTAGTGGGAAGTGTTTCAGCAGCAGAGGGATTTCTGCTTACTGTTAGGTTCAAAGCAACGCTGTTCAGGGTGGGGGTGCTGCAGCGTGGAGAAGACGGGGGGGGGTAAAGAGTTGCATTAAGAGCTGGCCAAAGCAACGACATGGTATTGCTTTTACAGGAGAGAGGAAGGAGTGGAGAGGTAAAAGAAGAGAGAGAGAGAGCCTGCGTGCAGAATGACGGTGAGAGAAAGATGAAAAGGGGAGTGATGAGAGTGGTGAGGAGGAGAGATGGAGGAGTCCCTCTGGAGGAATTGTTTAAGAGGCGCACACACTTCCACAAATACATCACAGGTTCCTGACAATAAACACAGCCATTGAGAACAGGGCAAAAGTACTCTCACTCTGGTGTTTGAGTGAGTACGTCTACGTGCATATTAGCATCCTAGTAATGAGTCATATTCTGTTTTTTTAAATCATTTGCTGTTTACATGAAATGTGGTTATTCACATCCTGCACGCATCATTCTAACAGGTTTCTTATCATCCAATCTTGGAACCCATCAGCTATTGGTCTGACGATGATTTAGCCCCTGGGGGCAACAGGCAATATTTCAGGGGTTCCAGAGTAGCTAGTAGATATCCTGATAACGGATATCTGGGCCAAGACTTCATCTTTTGTGTGCTGGTCATTGTTTTCAGTCCAATTTGAGATGCAGGTGTTTTAGGTCCAGCCGACGGTTCAGCTAATCTCTATAAACAGATGTCTGCATATAAGTGCAGAGTCTGTGGGCAACGGGACAAGATTTTGGTATTTGAAGTGTAGTGTTTTATTTGTAGTCTGCTTGTAGTCGAAAAGCATTGACCAATCATGTTTGAATGAAGCAGCAACCTCCAGAGCTGAAAAATGAAGCCAATGCAAAGTGTCAAAAACTGCAGTTCCTTAAAAGGCCACTTGAGGCTGGCTCCCGAAGCCAGTAAATCTCCATAGACACAAATGTTAAAATGCCCAACTTTACAGCAGAAATAAACACCTTTAAAGCCTGGTACAAAAACAATTGTGGTCTTTAATAAATTCACCCATTCACAACAACTGTACGAGGGGGTGAGGCCCAAAGTTATGCATATTTATCAATGGGTGGGTTGCTTGAGTGATAGGCTGTCTGTGAGGAGTGGCTACAGTCTACAAGTAAGATCAACACCGTGCTCTTATGTCCATAAGAGTCCATTATTCTGTACAGTCTATGGTTTGAACGACAGGTAAACGGTCTGTGTGGAGAGGCAAATCACATTGGCAGATGCTACCGTCTGATGATGAGTTAGTTCTATATTAGCTTATTTTAAATTTGCATTCATATACAGATATCAGTTTATAGAGATTAGCCGAAATGACCAGTGCTCAGAAGGGGCTTGGCCTGGATATCCACTGGCTATGCTGGATTGGCCCCAGATATTGGCCCTAGCCCCCTGAGGCTTTACTGTCATCAGACTGATAGCTGATGGGTTCTGAGATTGCTCTCCATGCAACCAAAGCCTGCTCAAACGTGACTGGTCACTCGGAAAACACTTGGAATACAAACTGAACAAAATCTTGTCCCATTGCCTACAGATTCTGCACTCTCTGTTCAAAGAGATTACTTCATCTCCCTGCGTGTGTGTGTTGATTTCTTCACATCTTAACCACTCAAAGAGTTTACTCAACAGCTGAGAACAAACACATTTTGGTATCTGGGTGTCTCTTTTTTGATTTAGAGTCTCCATCCGATTACTAGTAGTGGACAACAAGAGTAACAAACAATTTATGATCTGCATCGCATTACTGAGGTCAGATTTCCCTTTATTTTAGCTTGTAGATCGTCATTACATTACATCATTTACCATCATATTTCTTCCTTTAATGACTAACTACTATGTAACTTGAGTTAAAACTAAACACCAGCTCCTCTTGTGTTTAATGCAGACGTAATTTGCTATGTTTGGACCATAAATAGGCTTTGTTAGATAAATGTGGCCCCACGTACAGACAGTAAGTGACAAAACATGTCAAGTCATCATCTCCGAATAAGACAATGAATTGAATATATACAAGAACACTATGCCTACTGTTCAACATGGACCTTGCACATTGGAAAGCTCCCCTGAATTTCCTTCAAAATTAACTGCATTAAAAAGTATAAAGTTGCACAAAATGAAAGCACTCAAGCAAAGTACCTGTACTTCAAAACTGTACTTCAGTTTACTACTTGAGAAAATGTAGTTTATTACTTTTCACCTCTGAAAAATGCATAAATATTCAGAGCGGCTGAGCATATTGGGCTGAGGGGGGGTGTGTGAGTCTGCGGTTTGGAGAGGGAGGAAGCTGCAGTGTCAAAAGTGAAAAGCTCAGAGGAAAATTGAAGCCCCATAATGGAAGCATAATGGGCTTAGTGTCAGAGTCTCGCAGACGAGCCGGGGGGGAAGCACGACTGCCGTCACCCTCTCTTACCTCTAGCCAGTATAACGGGGTTTAGGAAGCAACGAGGAGACAACAACGGGCCCCAAACAGGCTTTAGAGATACACCAACAGCCTAATGGCTGGATGTGGATGGAATTCATAACAACAAGATGGTCACTGTTCGTCTCTTTGTGGGATTGTAGCACATCGCATCTCAGACTCAGGCTGAATACTCAAAAGGTTTCCTCTCAAATCATGTAGGGTTCCTCCTCAAAATGCATGAGGGGAGAGGCAGAAAATTTCATTGAGGAAGGCTCTGTGGCTGGAGTTTGCAAAAGTGAATGATGATACTTTTGGGGGAAAAAAAAGTCCCGGCCCTCTTCTCCAGTGTGATTTGTGAAGTAGGGAAGGACAGGACATGGATGCAGATGCAAACATCACGTGGAAGCATTTTAATTCACCTCATGTAAAGCACGGCTCACTTGCATCTCAATTCACTACAGGCACTGTACAACAGCTGTCAAGACAAAAATTGAATTTGAAGTGGTGCCCCTGGTGATGACTACCAATGCCGTGTAGACCATCTACTGCTGTCATAGATCTGTGAGTGACGGACAGGCTGCAACCAGACATGTTGAGGCGGTTATCTAACGCCTTGTGTCGAGGCAGATTTCCACTTAAGTAAAACATTTGGGGGGGGTGAGGGCAGACGCCGAGGAAGGGAGTGTGTTAGAGAGTAAAGGATTAAGCTTTGTCCCCGCTGTTGTGTACAAAATATGCATTTGCGTCTTCGTGAAGCCGTAGTTAAGATCCAGGATCCAGATTTAGTGTATTCTTATCTGGTGGAGTGAGTGTGTGTGTGTTTGTGTTTGTGTGTGTGTGAGTGTGTGTGTGCTGAGGCAGAGAGAATGTGCTGATCGGAGGGGCTTGAGGATGAGTAAAGCAGATTTGGACTCAGACCATGTGTTGGTTATTTTTGGAGAACATCCAGATCTCTCCTATATGACATAATAGTACAAAGGCAGGTTGTAGAGTCCAGTGTTGTGTGTACAGTATGGTGTGTGTATGCTGTGTGGACGATGAAGACAGGCCAGTTGGGTGGGCTCTGGATTAAAGTTTCGGATTAAAACTTTAGTGTGCTGCGTGTCAGGACCGTTTGGAACAATAGTTCATTATACAGTAGTCAAAAATTTGACAACAAAATAAATGTGTGTATTGATGTATGTGCCGATGTACATGTACTTTAAAGATTATATCTACGCTTGTGTGCATTTGTCTGTATGTACTGTACATACAAACTTTTTTTCCATCACACTTTTTGGCTAGCCTAATCATGTTTTAAAGGTCTAGTGTGTAGGATTTAGTGGCATCTGGTGGCGAAGTAGCAGATTGCAGCCAACTGAAACTTCTCTGTCACGTGCCAAGCATGTAGGAGAATTATGCAAAAATGCAAATGGCCGTATCCAGAGCCAGTGGGTACATGTACATGCATGCTGATATTCTACTGGTATTCCAAATATGAAAATATTCTGAATTTGGTGTTATTCCGAAAGTAGCATTTTCCAATTAAGAATGTGGGATATTCTGGCATTATTTGGGTTTTAATAGCATTCTTTGGACATGTATAAAGTACATTCAGAATGTTTTTACCACAGTTTGCGACACACGTCATCATGCCTGTTTATGGTCAGCTCTGTGCATTGTCATGGATACACAAGCTGAGTTATCAACACTTTGCTGGGGTAGACATGTATGTCAAAAAGAAAATCCCACATTTCTGGTCAGAAGGAGAAACACACCTATTTTTAAACACTATGAAAGACTTTGATGTTGACAGGTTTATGTATATGTGAAAATATCGCAATACTGAACTTTTCAAGGAGGTGGTGGGAGGAATAAAAGTGGGAGGCTGTGTTCGTATGGTCAATCACGTCCACCAGTGATAGAAAACTTTAAAAAATCCTGGCACAAGTGACAGCTGTTCCACTTTTCCATATGTTGATGTGATAAAAAACAAGTCAGGGCATGATTATCAGGGTACACATGGCTGCAAGTAAACAGGAATATCAGTGGAATATTCATTTTCATGAGTCATGTAAATGGCAAGGCAGGAATATCGTCTTGAATATTGAATATTTTGTGTAAATGTAGTCAGTGTTTGGTTTGTTCGCCTGCTTTGTAGGGGATGTTTTATGTAATTTACCCATTTTGTAAAGCATTTAACCTCTAACACAAATGTTATTCTGATAAAAATTATCATAAAATATCTGTTCCCAAACTGTTTTTGCTTAAGAGGTACATCAATGATTGGCTCAGTTATTTTAATCTGTATGGATAATGTATGATTTAGGTTCACTGTGGTGCTCACTGAGGCGGGATGTGAGTTTAAGTTTTACTTGTAGGGAAATGTATTGTACCTAAAAATTAAGTGTGTTTTTTGCAAAGTTGACACATTTGTGAGTCACTTGTGGTCATTCAGAACGGACCAGCTATCCACTTTTGGACCGCGACCCACCAGTTGGGAACCACTGTGAGCATACCACACTATGACCTGATTATAAGTTATCTAATGAGCAGAGAACAAGTCAGAGGGAAAGTATTTGTTGAAGACTTTAATGAGATAAATGACAAATGTTTAAAGCATTCCTTGAATGTAGCAACTGAATCATGAACAGATGGTCAGAGAGAGCTGACCCAGACTAAAAGGCCTGGCTGATTGTCAGACCTGGGCAGTAGGAGTGGGTGATATGTATAAAATGTTCTATCACAGTATGTAGTTTCATATCGCTGTGACATGAATTTCGCAAATTTTATACCATTAGCAGATAAAATAAGTGAATGGGAATGTCTGTGTTTGGTTCCTCCAGTGACGTTAATACCTGACAGATCCAGATACTTCATCACAGTGATGCACAAATCCTGTTATTCCAGTATCACCAATAAGCTGATCTGCTCATTGATTTGCATCATTGCCTACAGTGTTGGAATACAACGAGAGATATTTAAAGGTAGAACTACCTCAGTACAGCACTCACAGTAACTGTCATATCACCCAACCCTACTGGGCTTATAAAGTCAATATACGGTATTTAATGATTTAAAATACATGCAGTGTGCTTCATTTCATGTGTCTCACCAAATGGAAGGGCTAACATTTACACCCTGTTGTTCCAAAGAGCTAAGCCAATGAAATTAAACTCACCTCATGTATTTGGAAACAATATCAAATAAAACTGTTGCAATCCTGGTCTACTAACTGCAGGGGATGAACACAGTCTCTTCAGGGATAAAGGAGGGATGATGAGGAGGATGGGCGAATAAGTGGAGCAGGGCTGAGACAAGGAAGGGGGGCGGGGACCGGGTGGTGTCAGGTGGACAATCTAGCCTTTCGGAGCCGTGTACTGACGCAGGAGAGAGGAGATGGCACTGGATTCAGTGACCTCCTCAGGGAGAGAGCCCTCCATGTCTTTGATGGACGGGTCGGCTCCGGCGTTCAGCAGGAGCTCCACGATGTCGGCAAACTCGCACGCCGATGCTACGGAAAGAAGAGTTCAAAATATAGGATGAGTGAGGGAGGAGAAAACTGAAAAGACAAGAAATAAAAGAAGTAAAGCACAAAAAGCAAACATTAATGCAAACATCCTGCAAGGCATTTAGCTTGTTAGCCGTGCTAGCAGCTATGTCGACCTCTCAGTGTGTTCGCCACTTTGGTCCAGACTGTATTTTGCGTCTATGATTGTTGCAGGTTTGAAAATAAATACCTCAACTGGTGTATATGAAGTTTACACACTTCAAAACGTTCGTCTGTCATTTAAGAGGTGTAACAGGTTTGATTGTCTCAGATTTTTTCACATCTGTCAGAAGTCTAGAGAGTTGTTTGACCAAGAAGCAGTGAAGAAAATGTGGCATAATCTGCAGGTCAGATAGCTACATCCACAACAATGGAGAGGAACAGGGCACACAGTATCATTTCATAACTCAGTTAGTCTACTTTCAACAGATCAGACAGTAATATTCAGATGGATGATGATGGGGAGGAGAATGTAAAAGAGAATGAGGACTGCACACAGACAGAGACAAAGAGAGAGCAACAGTGTG
The DNA here is from genome assembly GCF_006386435.1 of Epinephelus moara. Classification (NCBI taxonomy): domain Eukaryota; kingdom Metazoa; phylum Chordata; class Actinopteri; order Perciformes; family Serranidae; genus Epinephelus; species Epinephelus moara. The sequence continues at coordinate 15,875,985 of NC_065515.1, forward strand.
GAGATATGAGTTTCATAAATATTAATTGATTGATTGTGAACTATTAAATGAAGCGCCAACTACTTTGATAATCAATTAATTTGTTAAAATTTTTAAGAAAAAAAAAAGTTTAAATTCTCTGATTAGTCTCTGATTAGTATTTTCTGGGTTCTTTACTCGGTAAACTGAATATCTTTGGGTTGTGGACAAAACAAGATACTTGAGGGCATCGTCTTGGTTTTTGGGAACCACTGACTGACATTTTTCACCATTTTCCGACATTTTATAAACCAAACAACTAATCGATAACATAAGAAAAACAAAGAGAAAAAGGAGGAAATTAAACCAATAAATAAATTGTTAGTCGTAACCCTAATGGAGACCGAGAGGGAGGGCAGCCCAGCCCCCTCAGGTAGATGTGGTGCCAATTGCAAGATGTGGGCTGAAAGTGCTGACAGCCAGAGAGGTTTCTCCAGGGGAGAGAAGCAAGTGAGCAAATGTGTCGTTCCATGTTGTTTCGTATTGTAAATTTTGGCAAGGAATAATAAAACAAAAGTACAATGCATCAGACTCTGTGCAAGGTTTCTGAGCAAAACAATTTTTTGCAGAAAAAAAGAAAGAAAAAAGGCAGACAAAAAATACAGACTTATTAGAATGGCAAATCATCCCTTCAACATCCTAAAGAAAATAACAAACCTGCATCCACCACTTTGGTTGATGGCCAAATTACTACAAATCTAATGGTTTCCATCAGCCTCAGCTGTACTTTGATTTTAGTGCTAATTAGCAAATGTTAGCATGCTAACACCCTAAACCAACTGCTCTTCAATGATTTTCTGGCCAAGGACAAGTTAGCTTAAAGAGAGACAGAGCAGGGCCCCCCTACTACATATGTTGCACTAAACTCAGGTGCATATTAAACTGGGTGGATAGAGGCTGTCAGGCAGAGGGACATAAGTTGTAGTCTTGACCTGTAAATACCTACTAAACATCAGTATGTTAGCATTGTCATTGTGAGCATGTTATTATGCTGATGTTAGCATTTAGCTCAAAGCACCACAGTGCCTGTAAGAGCAGCCTCAAAGAGCTGTGAGTGTTCCTGTAGTCTTTGAGCCTCGAGGTGCAACCAGCAGAGGAGCTTTGTTATACTGTAATTAATTCTTATGTGGATAAATGTCATAATTGAGATCTGATTGATTTGATGGATCACTGCACCTCATGTCAGAGCGTTATGATGGCGTGAACCAGGTTTGAGTAAATATGGCTCATCCTTTTCCTCAGCGTACTGTAGTTTAGTCCAGTATGTACAGTAATGCAGTTAATGAAAAGCCCATCTGCAGGTCCAGCATTGACACTGGCCTGAACCTGTGGTTCTCTCAAACACTTCATTTCTGCCCCATTGGCAATTTGTGCCCCACTAAAAGGGTCTTCTCTCTCTGTTTAAGAGGGAGAGAGCGGGGGAGGCTTGCACTTTCTTAACCCAGTTAGCAGGTCCCTGCTTTCCCGATGCACCTCTGGCACCTCGCCCCCTCCCCATCCCCTCTCTCTTCCTCTCTTGTTCTGAGTGCTCTTCTCTGTCGGTGTCAATCGCCCGCTCCTCTTAAAGAGCAGACTCTGTGCTGCGCCATGATCGCTGATGTCAGCAGCCACAGTGATTGACAGCCAGGCCTTTTAACCTCCAGCACAGAGGTGGCTGGCGGGCTGGCTGGAGTGTGTGTGCATGAGATATGATGATACATCGGAATGCATGGGAGTGTGTAGGCAAGTGCGTGCTCAAGTTGTGTCTATGAATAGCATGAGGTGTGTGAGTATCAAACACTACAAGAATCACTTATCTTTAAGCCAAATCAGACTAACAAAGCTTGGCTTATTTTTCCAGCCATGCTTGCAGTCCTCCTCTTGTTGCTCTAAACAGTATTTTATTTAGCCAGAGGTGTGTGTGTGTGGCGCGTGGCGGGTGTCTCGCCTGGGCCTTGAGCTGTAAAAAGTGGCTGGCCCTCAGGGGAGCTGTAGAGGAGGAGAACAATTTATGGTGAGCAGTAAACCCTCAATTAATCACTTGCCAGCCACTGTGGCCCTGTGCAAAGAGAGGTGGGAATGAATTTTCATTCTCTGCTATTTGTCTCTTGGAGTTCATCGCTTATGTTTATTAGTCATCTTTTTATGCCCCATCCTCGGGGCTTCCTCTGCCGAGTGTGTTTGTGTGTGCAGGTCTCCGGTGGGTGATGCAACATGCCCACACCAACGCCACAAAGCTGGGGGACAGATGGTGCAGCCACACACACGCACACACTCAGAGGACAGGGGAAACGCCCCTCAGGGACATGTGTGTTGGGGCACGAGAGGGTCAGGGGAGTCTAAGGACCACTGCTGATTTCCTCTGGGAGGCTTGCTGATTATTACACACACACACACACACACACACACACACACACACACACACAACAAAACCAGACAGGCATCCACACATACATACCAAAGGATGCACACACATGCACCCACAGGATACAACCCAGAGGAATATAAGAAACTGGGTGAAAAACAACTGTGGAAAATAAAGATGAGGAATGGAGGCGAGAGCGTGGGAGGAAGAGGAGGGGAAAATGACAAATTTGAGACAAATGCTGGCAAAGTGCAAAAAACAAGCTGCTGTATATAAAGAGAGTGCGCACACACAAAACAAAATGATGTCAGTGTACAATAGATATGTAGAGTATCGTTCCAAAATGAGATGCTCACGATTTGCAAAACAGACACATAAACTCACAAAAAGCTTTATGGCAGAAAAATAAATTTAAAGTGCATATACAACATTTTGGACTGCATAGATTAACAAGAGAGAGGCCTTCTTACCATAATGTAGCGCTGTCTGTCCTTCATTATCCTGCAAGACAAAAACAACTCTTAATAATATCACACAGAACAAAATATACACTGCAAGCATTTGGTGTGAGATAAATTGTTTTGCTCAAACTACCCAAGAGTCAACAGGAAAACTTTGAGTTACCAGAATACCAATCACCTCCTACTTGTTGGCTGTCTGAGAACAAAAGGTGCCACGTTTTCATTGTACCAAAGGGGGATTATGAGACGATGAGATATTGATTTGAGAAACGCGTGACGTGACCTGCAAATCAAACTTTTCAACTTGCAGGTGACTTGTAGCACTAATCAACCAAAACCAATGAACTACTGAAACTCAGCATATTACAGTGGAAGTACCTTCAGCAGTTTGTATCCAAACACACACCGACCACCAATCCCAACTCTACATCTCAACCTATGTCAACAGCTCCCTGACATAGTCACAGCAGAAACTAGAGTCTTAGAGAGTCTTGAAGATTAAGGCTTTTATTACTCCATATTTTTGTTACTGTTAATAAACAAAAATGTACTACACTGTATTTGAGTAGTTTGGGCAGAATGGGAAAAACAGGAAAACCTGCCCTTACCTTGTGACTTTGGAGTGTTTATTCTTTATTAAATAACTACTTTTATTGTGCTACGCATTTGTAGCGGCCTTTCAACAAAAGAAAGTAAATATAGACAGTGTATAGCTTTATTTAAATGAACTGGAATGATTATAATTGTGTTAATATTGGACCTTAGACATAATTCCAGCAATTCCTGCAGCTGTTTCCAGCTGTTTATTCACACTTGTGTAGTTCTTTATGCCAAATGGGAGATAGTACAGTTGTCAGAGACCCCTGATGTGAGGGTTTAAGGTAAGGGGGTGTAGTATGTTGTAAAGCCCTCTGAGGCAAATTGTGATTTGTGATATTGGGCTGTATAAATAAAACTGAACTGAAACTAAATTAACTGAATATCTCAGACTCTAATAATAAAATCTAATAATAGTCTTAACAATATGATATGAATGCGGCATCTGTCTTTTTGACTTCCCTATAACTGAGTTCCAAGCACATGTGTTCCTACTGAGTGTGTACATCTTAAAAAAAGTCTCAAATATACAGTTTCATATCATTTTTTTTAAAAACACAGCTGTGCACTGTGGTTTTTTGCAAACGTTACTCAAATAGGAGAAAACTGCATTCATTAGGGATCATTTTTTTCGCTGTGGATTAATATACATTTGTAGCTCTAGTGAGCATTTACAGCAGCAGCACAGTGTTTGTGGGATTGACCCATTACACACTAACTACAGTGCTCATCGTAATGAAGAAAGATGCCACCCTGTGCAACAATGTTGCCCATTCAGCCTGTTTACACCTGGCATTGACACGTGTTTCTGTGATCTGATCGCAAGTGGAAAGCTGAGACACACTGCTGCTAAAACCTGCGCCTGTTATTCTTCTCCAGCTACCCACTTGTGCTCAGATTTTGTTACTGCTGTGTCACTTATGCTAGAAGGCAAAAGGACTCACAGTTAGTACACCCACACACTCACTAGCTTTGAACATGGGGCACCTGCTCTACTAGGGGAGCTACTGGGTGCCCCATTGATGTGTTTAATCATTTTTGGTCAACAATGGAGGTCTGTGGCACAGAGGAATAAGTGACGTCAGACTTTGGATAGACAGAAAATACTTGTTGGTAGAGAAAGTCATTGTGGTTTTGTTTTTTTCATGTGACTTGTAACAATAAGAAAAATAAAGAATATTTACAGCCTCATCTTTAAAATGAATTAACCATGGAGGCAGTGTGACCCTGACACACAACAGCTCAGGGAGTGTCAGAGGGTGACCAGAAAATCAGTGGTGGTGTCCTGCGCTCATGTGTGTGTGAGTGTGTGTGTCTTTTGAACAGTAAAAATGATACTTAGGATCAAGGGGTCAATGGTAGAGATATAATTCTTGTTAGAAGTGTGGATTGCGGACAGGGATGGGGAAATGTGTGTGTGTGTGTGTGTGTATATGTGTGCAGGTATAATAAGACACAATATATGACAGGCATCATCAACAGGAGATTCAGTTCTTAATCACTGTTCCAGCCTGCCTTTGCACCTCATAATGATGATGAATGGTCAAACTGTTGCCTCCAGTCTCAGAACAAGAGCAGTCGTTAAGTCAAGCACAATGGTCTCAAACGCTCAGAGACAGATTAAAAACCAGCAGATGCAGTGACATTTCCTTCTGCGCCGTAAAATGTCACTGCAGTGGAAATACCTCTAAATTACTAAAACTGTTATGGTGAAATTATTCATTAGTCTTTCCACCTTTGCCCTTCTCACAGCAGATCCTCTCGTGCACCTTCCCGTTTTTGGTTACTTCCATGTCCTTCCTCGACTCTCTTCCAATCCGTCCTCTTCTTCTTCTTCTTCTGACCCCTCTTCCTCCAAGCCACACCTCCCTCCTCGCTTTTCTTTCATTACCTCGCCCACCGTCACCTCTCTCATTCTCCAGTCACTCCTCTCTTTCCTCTTCTCTCCCCTTTCATTACCACTTCTACCTTTCTCTCTCCTCTCCGTTCAGTCTCCTCTTCAATCTTAATCCTTTTCCTTTCCTTCTTCGTCCCTTTCCTGTCTTCCCTCTCTAGCTGGGCCCAGTGCAGAGTGATCCTATTGTTGTGTGTCTCTCTCTCTCAGGGGCAGCACTTCGGGGACCTGCTGATTGGATTAGAGCTTTCTATTCCCTCTGGGTGGATCACAGAGCACAGATGCAAATCGCCACCAGCGTGGAAAGCGTGCCGTAGTTAACCCAAGACAACAATGCTGTCTGTCTGCGAGTCAAATCACAACCTGTGATGTATTGAGGACATTGTGTCTGTCTCTCCCAATGATAGTGATTCTTGAGAGAGAGACAGAGACAGAGAGAGAGAGAGGGCAGATTTGCATGTTACCATGTAGCAGATAACTTTATGTTTCAACAACACTGTGGTTAATGTGTGTTAGGTTTAGGCAGAAGAGGTTATGGTTGGGAAAAGATTATGTTTTGGCTTAAAGTACCCCATATATGGGACACAATCACGGCAGGAAAATCAGAGATGTCTAAGCAAAAAACAGATGCTTTTGGGCCACTATCCCCGCAGGAAAAACAGCTGTGTCCTAGTCCTAGCAGTGTCCCATTTTGGGCCACTATCCCCGCAGGAAAAGCAGTGATGTCTCTGTTAAAAAACCCCCCAAAGAACAACCACTTTTCATGTCACTATCTCAGGAGGAAAAGCAGCAATATCTCTGTAAAAAACAAACAAAAAAAACACAAACTGCTTTTCATGCCACTTTCTCAGGAGTAAAAGCAGCGATGTGTCTGTTAAAAAAACCAAACACTTTTCATGCCACTTTCTCAGGAGGAAAAGTAGTGATGTGTCTGTAAAAAACAACTGCTTTTCATGTCTAAGAGGCTACTGTAAAAATAGACACAAGTGGCTACAAAAAAACCATGTTTGGTGCCTAAAAAGCCGCTGGGGACACAGCAATGACTCCCTAAATCACAAAAAATGACTTGTATGAAACGTACAAATGTCACATATTTGTGGTCTGCAGTAAAGTACAATGGCAAAATTTTCCTCCGGCAACTGAGTTACATTTAGATATAGATGCATCAAAAAAAAAACACACTCAACTAGTTTTATTTTCATTTTACAGCATAGTGCACACACACACATACACACACACACACACACACACAAAAGGGGCACAACAGGGCAGTGACAGATGTTTAAAGCCGGGGCCAAGAGAAAGACCTTGATGCACATAAATACATACAGTTATAATTAAAGTGTAAGGGGTTTAAGCCCTAATCTGTAGCGAGCACTAATCTGCCATTCGGTGTTCAACAAGCACACACACACACACACCACACACACACACAAGTATGAATGACTATCTGAGAATTCACAAGCAAAAAATATGTCTTAAAGTGCAGTGAGACGGTACACTGAAAGAAATACAGATACACAGTGTGTTGCCTGTAGAAGTGCATGTTTGTGAGGAGATATTTTGCCAGTGTGTGTGTGGTGTACATGCTTCTTGCATGTTCATGTGAGGGGTCAGCGGCCTGTCCTCTCAGCGTTCCCTAATGCCCCTTCATCCAGGACGGAGGCTTGATGGAATCACAGGAAATTGGATTGTCTTCCATTTGCTTTGGAAGCAGCCTGGAAGAGACACTCCATCCCCTCTCCTCTCCATCCCACCACTCTCCCCCCAATACCTGCAGTTAGCTTCTGTAGCATTACCCCCCCTCACCACCACTGCTGCCCCATCTCTGGTGCACCCCTGTTCCCATCCCATTACAGAGGCATGTCGCACCGAACCCCTGCTTTTACATGTCATCCAAAGTTTCCCCTTGCGGTGCAGAAATGCTGGGCTGGATGTCAGCAGAGTGCTCAATAAAGCTCCTGCTTGCACAATACCAGCAGCAGCAGCAGCAGCAGCAGAGATCCAGCACTGTGTAGTGTATCACCCTAATGGGGTGGAGCAATATGCTTAGGAGCAGCATGTATAGGGATTGATCTATTAGTACAATTGCAGTTTTGCTGAATTTAAGTCACACCAATCTATCATTTCTACCACAAAAGCGATGTGAAGCAAGATGGATGAAAGATAAAGATAGCAAGTAAAGGATGTAGGAAGATACGCAGACATCAAAATAATACACTAACTAGTCCAAAATTGGTCCAATGAAAGATGATCCGTTTGTATACATTTGTGTCTTTTTCGGTCAGACTGTCCTGACAGAGCGTAGGACTGACCAGAGTCAGACTGAGGCCAACTGGGATCAAATAAAAAACGGTCTGTAACTCTGTTTATCTGCAGAGAACACACAAAGGGACTGTCACAGATGTTGTGTTCATTTCTGGAAAGTGGTTTAACTTGTTTTCCCCGTCAGTCTGCCTTCTCAGACGTTGGACGACGGGACGGGAATACTGCAAACGTTCATCCCAAGCTGTTTACACCAGCATTAAGTGGAGGGATCAAGGGCAAATCAGAGGCAGAAACTTAACTCAGTCAGGGATACAAGTAGGACACAGAGGTCCCTTGAGTCTATCTGTGCTTGGAAATAGGTTTCAGTCTGTCTGTGTTTCATTCTGTTTGTCTTTGTCCGAGTCAAAGGAGAGATTATGGGTAGAGGTTAAAGGTCTGTCAAATCCATCGCAATCTGTGGGGTCTGCTGCAGCATGTAAGACTGAAGAAAGCACGGTGTGTGTGTGTGTATGTGTGGTTTTCATGTTTCATACAATGCCAATCCAACTGCCAATGATCTTTGGTATGAGGTGGATGTGATCTGAAGGCCATGATTGGGGCCGCGTGACTGACAAGCCAACTGCAGGGGATGGCAAGCATGCCACTAGTGCTATGCGCAGAAGAAGAAGAAGGAGAAGAAGGAGAAGAAGGAGAAGAAGGAGAAGAAGGAGAAGAAGAAGAAGAAGAAGATGTACTTGGGGGTTCAGTGTCTTGCTCAAGGGCACCTCAACAGTGCTCAAGAGGTTAACTGGGCACCTCTCCACGCTCCATATGTGGTCCGTGTGGGGAACCTAAACTACCGACCCTCCGGTTCCCAAGTCAAGTCCCTATGGACTGAGCTACTGCTGCCCCTGAGCATCCCCTCTACGTTGAGCGCTTCATGGTTGCCATTTTTTTCCAGGTACCGAGAGTTGGAAACTACTCAACAGGTAAAATGCTGCTACCTCTTGTCACTGTAAATTTTTTACCTAGCCTTCCAGTCATAGTGGAGGGTCGGGACAAATACCATAAAGATCAACCATCACGTCGCTGAACAACAACAACAACAATGGAGGAGAAATTAATACCGAACCCACACAGACCGGTGGGTCCATTCTCTCTCCCTATGTGTTTCAGCCTTCCCTTCATCCAGAGCGAGGGTCACAGATACTTTACCATGTGTCAACAATTTTACTCTTGCAGACATTCTGTATCTTAGCACAGCAAATAAAGCATCTCGGCATATTGCAACTCCACCACCACAACAGCCCTAGCTACTGAAAGGATCTCTTTCCATAACACCATTTCCTTTTCTGCTGCAAAATCAAAGCCTGTTCTCGTTCTTATCTTTCCAATATCTATTAATAAGAACTGTGTCATTGTCAACAGTAACAATTATTTAAGTGGTATTCATTTTAAGATGGAGAACACATTATTGGCACACAATGACTTCAACACTGTCTTTCACTAACAAATGTTTTGTCTGGAAATAAAAATACAACTTAAAGGTGCTGGAATTTGCTATCAATAAATCATCGCCACAGTCATTTTGAGACATTAGTGTAATTACTGCAACCAAACAAAGACCTTAGCCAAGGTGACTGGCAGTCGTCTCGGCTTCGTCACAAAACAAGAGGGTTTTATTCTCCCAGAGTGAGCAGTGCAACACTTTCAGAGGCTGCGGAGTATCTGCAAAAGCTAAAGAAAATCACTTCCAATATGTTTCTCCAGAGGGGAAACCAAAGCTAATGCAGAGACGTCCTGAGCTGCAATTCCTCTAACGGCCACTAGCTGTAACTCACTACATCTATTTCTTTCTCACCATCATATCCTCTTTTTCCAGCTCTTCCTTCCTGTTTCTCTTTCAGCTCTTTTTCTCTGTCTCATCTTTCTGTGTCTCAGTAAACTTTCTCAGGGCTTTTCCTCCTCTCCTCCTTTCCCCCCCCCCCCCCCCCCCTACTGTCCCTGACAGCAACATTAAACAAGTGGGGAAAAATGGACAAGCAATTATGATTTATGATCAATGCATGCAGCAGCTGCTGACTTTTATAATGACAGTGGTTGGGAGGAGGGAGCGAGGGGATGAATGTGTGTGTGTGTGTGTGTGTGTGTGTGTGCCTTGATCAGTCTCCAGGGTGCGTGCGGGGAAGATGAGGGGTGAATCGATAGGCGACTGGGATCATTGGTATGCAGATTCCGGCAGATAGCATTATGATGAGCAGGTGCCATTAATCAGAAAGCAGAGCACAAATCTGAGTAAGATGGAGGAGAGGAAGACTTTCCCTCACCGGGTCCCATCTGTAACCAGAGCAGCTACTGTGGCACCAACATCACTGACCACACAGAACTTTAAGCAGTTTTTTAGAGGATTAATCACAGATTCTGTACACTTCTGCTATTTTACTAAACATACACTACCATGAGTTGTTTTAGTTTTGTTGCATGTAGTCATTTTGGATTTTCAGAATGGTACGAAAATCAGCTTGCAGTGACTTGTAACCTGCTTTACATAGGTATTCTATAACAGAGAACATTTACTGCAGCTTTATTTCAATGTTAAAGTTGTATTATTGTCACACAAATTTGGATTTGAAAATGTAAGGAAACAGCTATAGAACGGAGGCCTTACAATAAATGAGCTTTATACGACATTTAGAACATTAATCTCGCAGCAAACAACTATTTGCTATGCAGTGGAGTAACGGCGTCCTAAGCAGAGAATGAAATCACACTCCCTCTGTGTGTGTTGTAATCCAGGCCTCTCTGTTCGTTGTTGTGGTAGACGTGCAGGCATGTGAGTCCCTGCGTGTGTATTCCACTGGCTGGCTAATCGCTGCCGCTCTGCACTGTGTTCATCTAGCAGATACCGTTGATGTCCAGACCCATGGTGGCGGAGCAGCATTGTAGCTTAGGTGTCATGCCCATCCCATAGTTAACCCCTAATGTTAACACTTTAAGCTGTGTCAGCACTGTTGCTGCTGCTAGCAGCATTAGCTGCTAGCTACAGGCTGAGCCACCTTCATGTTGAGAGCCATGTGCAGACAATCCCAGCTCACTCTGAATCAGACATAACTCTGAATGTTGAGTACAGCTGATATTACTGACTTAAAATTATAAGGTATAAGAGGTATCTCTCAGTTGCCTTTGCCCAAGCTTGGAGCAGATTTTGCAGCTTTTGCAACATTACTGACTAGGCCTCCAATACTAATGAGATGGCAATCACCAACACCACCTTAACACACTTTGTAGATAAAAGAGATTCTCAGTTATTTACAGCTTGAAAAAAAATCCAATATACATTTAAAGGCTCTTCAAGAAAATTAGAAAAGATGTGGGGGGCTGTTCTTTGCCTATGTGGAGAAAATAACCTTTCCAGTTATCCCTAAATAATATCCTACTTAATTTTATCTACTTTTTAGCCATATCTTCACTCTTACCCTGACTTTAAGGGCGAGATTATTGTTTACTGTAATAAGTGATATATGATCAGGTTTCTCAGTACTGTATGTTTTTTTGTTTGTTTATTTGTGTTTTCCCTACTGTACTACTGTTACATTACACTGTCATTCACCTGTGCTTTAACATTACTACAGTTTGTCTGTAAAAAATTAATGAACAAAGTTTGTAAAAAAAAAAGAAAAATAATAATAATAATAAAGAAAACAAAAGCCAAATGCAAAAAAAATCACCAAATTCATGCAATACTTTTCATAATGTTGTTATGAATCTTGTTTTTCCCACCAAAAAAGCAGCTAATTCCCAAATCTCATTATATGCATCAGTAAGTTTACAAAGTTTGACTGAAACCTGCATTATGATAACATCATTTTGACAAAAGCAAAAGTAGGAAAAAATTCTATTGCGATATGCAACCCTGAAGATAGGGGATCAAGCTAAAAACATATGCTCTGCTATGCTTTGGAAAATACTAGCCGCTAATGTACATTGAATAATCATTGAAATTCCAAAATGCAGCATACTGTGTCTAAGTAAGTACTGTTTGTAAAGGCCGGTGAATGCAAGTAAGTTTGCCCTATGTTTGCTGTGTGTGTTCACTGTCAGATGTATGTTTGTGTGTGCACTGGGAAGGCCCCCAGTGTTAAAAGGATCTGCAGACCCGGGCCAGCCCTAATTGAATCTGGGTCTCCTCTCAGAGCAGGGAGAGGTAACCTTGCCACTCAGCGTGTGAGCACTGCCACCCACGGTCAAATTAGCCTGACGCCAAAACTCACTGCCCTTCACACCTCCTGGGAGTGTCCTTCAGGTGCCCGGGTGATCCCCCCCAGCCCCCTCTTCCCCCCTCACACCCATAGCTGCCATCAGCAACATCACAGTTTGGGGGGAAATCCTGAATGATTCACAGGTCCAGAGTTTGACAGGGGTCCCGCAGGATGCCAGGGATTATAGATATTTATTGTGTCACAGTTGTCAAGAGGCCTAAAAGTGTGACACACCTAATTTCAGCACAGGGTGTCCATCCTGAAACACCTCCTGTGGGTCTGGAGCAAAGGGAAATTAGAGTATCTGAGCTCGATCTGAGTGTAAAAGCTCCTTTAAAAGGCTGAACATACCTTTACCCACAATAGTCTGATTTTCTCTGCCACACCAGACAAAAGAAGGCTCTCTTTTTCTCCAAATCTCCATTCTCTCCAACCCCATTCTCTTCTTCCCCCTCTATACTACACCCCTCCCCATGTCGCTGGGCTTGCTTGTTCCCGTGGGACACCTTAGCCTCCATTAAAGCCATCAGAGAGGAGGATGAGGTTGAGACTGAGAATTAACATCGCCAGAGGCCCCGTCTGTCCTCCTGCGGCTCATCGATGATGTTTAAAAAGAAATATATGAAATAAATAAATACATAAAAGAGTGTAATATGAAAATCAATGGCCAGGCAGCGGGGGCTGCGGCTGAGGCATTTGGAGTGAGGGACTCATAAAGCTGAGTACTGCGGGAGACTGATGGAAGGCAAAACACTTACTTTGTTTATTCTCTCTCCTCACCCCCGTCCCCTCCCCTCGCTGTCTGTATCCAGCTCTCACTCTCTCACTCTCTCCCCCCCTCCTCTGTCTGAAATGGTCGAGGACAGCTTTAATGCTCCTGACAATTTATGTGGACGGTTAAGAACGATGGAAATCAAATAGTTGAGTGTAGGCAAGGCCCAGTGAGTGGCCAATAAGAAAGAAACAACAGCTGATGATGGCAAAGAGGACTGTTACCTGCTGGAATGGCTCTTTAGGCCGCACTATTACTGTCAAGTCGCTGGCTCTTTTCTGAGTGCTCATATTATAGATTCATAACTGTATCTATGTCCGATAGGCCCTTTTAACACAGCGCGGCAACAGCTTTCATTTCATCGAGTCGAGCTAATGTGCAGCAAGTACTAAATATGAATCCTATAAGAGCAGCTTACAGTGTGGCGTATAAAATGTCAAGTGGTGTGTGCGGTAGTTACGGTGCTTTTTATGCTGTGTGTTGTACGTTACCAAGGTGTGCTCTGATTCCTCTACTTTAACAGATGCGCACAGACACACACACACACACACACACACACACACACACACTTGAAAATGCAGGAGCAATAAATTACACTTGGTCCTATTATGAAGACGAAGCAAGGAATGGCTTTCTTAAATATCTGCATAATGTGTGCGCTAAGCTGTGGGAGTGTCTCAGAGTCCACTATTAATCTGTTGCAGAGACACAAGAGTGTGTGAAGGTGCTCACTGTAGCTCTGACACCCTGTCTGCATCTATGCTCAGCTCAATAGATACAATTTACATGCTCCAAGCTGTGGACACATGTAGATGAACATGCATGTACACATCCACACTGTAGTGTGTTGTTTTGCTTCTTCTCCGCTCGTCTCCAGGGTTGGGAAATACGGATAAAAATCCCTATCACAGTATTTTATGTTGTTGAGCAATCATGAATGGTAGATATATTCAATTTTTTTTGTTGAAAGATGTAAACTAATTGTTATCTGTAAATGTTTTTGTCTCTGAATTCAAAGGCATGTTTTTGCCCCATAAAGGTACAAGAGGGCATGTCACTCCAGCTGTATCTCATTAGATACCAATTCTGTACCTTTCTAGTTGGTACATTTTTGTCACTCAGGGTGCAGAAATGTTCTTTTAGAGGTAAAGAAAAGAAGGTATGAGAATGTACCAATTTTCAAGGGCTGGGTGATAAATGATAATGATAATTATCACAATAGAAGTTTCGATTGAATTTAAGAGACCAATGCAAATATGGTATGATACTGCCATAAAGTCGTCATGCTGATTGATTTGTAAGATGGTCAATAATGTCCTAATACACCCAGAGAGGTGAAAGGGACACATACCATGGTATAAACAGTACGAGTCCGTCTCATATCTTTGTTTACCTGCTCTATTTCTCCCTCCATCTTATTTTGTTCTCCATTTTTATCCCTTGAATACTCGATTTATTCCGTCTTCTTACTTTCCCACCTTGCTGCCTTCCCTTTCTTAAAGACCCTATATATTCTGGGGGATAGGTTGCACAATTACAAACACACGTACACACACAAACACACATGCGCACACACACAATTATGACGAATCTTGCTGGATATTTGTTATGACTGGCCTGACTGAGCCATTAGTTATAGGAGGCTGTGCTGGGAAAGGGGAGGGATACAAACGTGTAATAATGCCTCCACCATGGAATTTCAATCAACCCCCATGGTGTGTGTGTGTGTGTGTGTGTGTGTGTGTGTTTTGATCACACAAGTAGTTGACACCACAGTAGAGGACACAGATGAGACGGTTCAGTGTTCTTTGTTTGCTACAACAGCAGGCTGAGCTTGAATTCCCAAAGCCTTAAAATGCCAACAGTAGAGCTGCATAATATCCACAATAAAGACTGCAGTGTTTAATTTTTGCTGAATGTTGCAACTTCAATATGAGATGTCATAAATATTGATACAGGTTTACTATGCTTTTTCATGAAAAATGAGCATGAACAGATGCTAATGCTTACAATTTGTTCAGTTTGATTAAAATGGAATATTTTCTCTGACGTGCTACTTGATTTGTGAACCGCCGATTTGGCACAAACCAAGAATACCTTCTTTAGTGAAGCGGTCCGAAACACTTTTTCCTTTGAGAAAAAAGAACAGCCTTGTGCTATTTGGTAATTGCAGAGGTCCATATTTATACGGCAGTCTGATGATTTATACATTTTTTCCTTTCATTTAACATACAGTACATCTGCACTATTTTTATAGCAATGCTGGATTATCAAACAAGTTAGCGAGATACAATGGTTTTCATCAAGAGCAGGGCTAACCTGTGTACATGTTACCAAACTGTGAGTGATTTATGATGATTAATCTAACAGTGTACTGATGGAAAACAAATCTGCAAACTTTTTGATAACTAATTAATGGTTGAAATCTTAAATTAAAACAATGGTAGGTAATGGTAGCTAAGCAATAGGTAACTGGTAGGTAATTGGTAACTAACTGGCAGGTAATTGGTAACCAACTGGTAGGTAATCAGTAATTAACTGTAGGTAATTGACAACTTACTGGTGGGTAATTGGAAAGTAATTTGTAACTTACTAGTAGGTAACTGGTAGGTAATTGGTTACTAACTAGTAGGTTACTGATAGGTAATTTGTAACCAACTACTAGGTTACTGGTAGGTAATTTGTAACAAACTACTAGGTTACTGGTAGGTAACTGGTAACTTACTGGTAGGTAAGTGGTTACTAACTGCTAGGTTACTCATAGGTAATTTGTAACAAACTACTAGGTTACTGGTAGGTACCTGGTAATTTACTGGTAGGTAAGTGGTTACTAACTGCTAGGTTACTCATAGGTAATTTGTAACAAACTACTAGGTTACCGGTAGGTAACTGGTAACTTACCGGTAGGTAAGTGGTTACTAACTGCTAGGTTACTCATAGGTAATTTGTAACAAACTACTAGGTTACCGGTAGGTAACTGGTAACTTACTGGTAGGTAAGTGGTTACTAACTGCTAGGTTACTAATAGGTAATTTGTAACAAACTACTAGGTTACCGGTAGGTAACTGGTAACTTACTGGTAGGTAAGTGGTTACTAACTGCTAGGTTACTCATAGGTAATTTGTAACTAACTAGTAGGAAGGTAATTGGTGAGTAACTGGTAGGTAAATGGAAGGTATATGGCAACTAGTCCCTATATACAGACTCTACATTCAGTGAATGTAGAGTCTGTAGGCAAACCCCGGAGATCTTGCCTCCAGAAGAAGAGCGAAAGAGCCCTGGTTTCCAGTTGTAGGCTGTTTGTAGTCCGCGTGATATTGACCAATCACGTTTTAGCCGGCTGCAGTTGTTGCCAGGTTAAATGGTCCGTGCGGTGAACTAATGAGGCGGAACATAATTGGCGTCACTGCAAACTCTAAATCCATTGCAATGGTTCAGCATATTTACTTATATATAAACGGAAGTCGGAAACGGAAGTTCGCTTCCTCCGCCCAAATCAAACCGGAATGCCAAAAAATTGGGGGTCTGCCCCCAGAGGCTGTATCGCCGTCTGCCGGAAGTCAGATGCCGAATACAGCCAATGGGTTCCGAGAATGTATGGCAACTAACTGGTAAGTAATTGGTAAGTAACTGGTAGGTAATCCGTAATTGGTAGGTAACTGGAGGGTAATGGGAAACTAACTGGT
This sequence comes from Epinephelus moara, assembly GCF_006386435.1. NCBI lineage: Eukaryota > Metazoa > Chordata > Actinopteri > Perciformes > Serranidae > Epinephelus > Epinephelus moara. The sequence goes on from NC_065515.1 coordinate 15,892,263, forward strand.
GGGTTACTGGTAGGTAATTGGTAACTAACTGGTTGGTAATTAGTCATTAACTGGTGGGTAACTGGTAACTTACTGGTAGGTCACTGGTTGGTAATTGGTAACTAACTGGCAGGTAATTGGTAGGTCTGTCTGTATCAATGTCAATATCAGTATTTCAGAGTTTTGATCTTTTTTTCATATTTTAAACATAAACAAACATTGTGAGAAGGATCTTTTATATTTGGGTATTAAAGAACTGTGACTAAGATCTGTGTTGTGTGGGACGCTTTCACTTAAAAATTAAAAAATCAGAGCTCTCTAAGGAACAAACTATGTATTAAAGTCACTGTTCCTAGATTACCTTAAACAAACTATATCTGTGGCATTCTGTGCTGCAATGTCTTGTTACTTATCAGCCAAAATCTATGGCGATACTGACATTGCAATGACCTAATATCAGAGGATATATCAGTCTGGCCAATTTACTGGTCCAGCTTTAGAGAGTAACAACAGCTTATATGAAAATGTGACTGTTCACTAACATCGGAGGAAATATTCTTTTATATTATAAAGATTTCCCAAGTTCTGCACGGACGTCTCTCAGTATTATCAGTAAAGTTGAGGTGTTACATAATCATGAATTCACTGTTTTCCAATATGTAGATAGTCCAACAGTCTGAGTCCACCCAAACTACTCAAATCAGTATCAAATCAGTGGACCCATACCTTAAGATAGACTATCCCATTACGAATGAGTCACATACGTGCATGTGCAGAGCTCCCTCGCTGTATTTTACACAAAAGCAGACAAACACAAACTGTTGATTCCAGTAAAGAATACTTCTCTACCATCTGACTAAAATAATAAAACTGTGCATTTAAGAAACTTAAGAACATGTAAATTCAATAAGATAAGCCAGTCTGCCAGTCTTGAAGGCTCAACTCCTCCCACACACACATAAACAAACACACACACACAGATATCCCTGCAGGTTCTACATGCAGACTACGTGTATGGAACTTGTTGTGTGCTCTCTAGCCACCAATTGTAGGCCGCCCAGTCAGATATTTATTACTATTGATCTAGCTGGTCCTGGCTGGAGACTTTTGTTCTGCCGGCTCGAGGCTCTGACCTCAATTAAGTTATGAATTTCTATCTGATAGACTGGGAGCGCTTGGGGCCTGCCGTGGCCGTGCTACCACGCTGGATTAATTAGAATTAGCGGTGCTGCGAGTCGCCCTCCCCGCCTCATGGATCATGTTGTTTTAATACAAAGTAGAGGCGGAGGCGTGGGAGGGATGGAGTGAAGGGGACGGGAGCTTTGGGGGGAGGGGAGAGTGATGAGGAGAGGGGAAAGATGGAGACAGACGGAAAGGCAAAAAAAAAGCAAGCATGAGTTGAGTAAAAGGATGCGAGACACAGCCATGTCCTTAAAACCTGCGCTGCCTTTCCAACAATACTTTAGACTTTAACAATGTCTCCTTCCTGGCATTGTGTTTGTGTTGTGTTAACCTGCATCTCACCTGTCCTTCCTCTTTGTCCCCCTAATCCCACCTATGCTCCGTCACTTAACCTCCCAGTAATCTCCTCAAGTCAGACATTGTGTAAATCTACTCTGGACCATTCCTGACCTTTGTTGTAGGTCTGCAGCACCTCCGAACTAAAGCCCTGCCTTTCCGACTCCAGTTCACATGAATGGGCATATCCTCTCTATAAATGCATATTTCCATGGCAACCCTACAGCTTGTTGGGAGGGTAAGGGGAGGGTTTCAGGTGGGATTTCCACCTGTGGGTGTGGGATTACACCGTCTGGACAGAGAATGACCACAGGGAGAGTGGACACACACAAACACACGTCTAGACCAATGAAAGAACAAAATCCTCAAGTCTTAGTCACACAAAAGGAAACAATCACCAAATATCTGAGACTGCCCAAATTTGAATCAATTATCTTCACTGGAACAGTTCAGGATTTTGGGAAACACACTCATTTGCTTTCTTGTAGAAAATTAGATGAGAAGATCGATACCACTGTCACACCTGTATGGTAAATATGTAGCCGGTGCCAGCAGACAGTTAGCTTAGCTTAGCTTAGCACAAAGACTTGAAATGAAGGGAAACAGCTAGCCTACATCAACCAGCACCTCTAGAGATCCCTATACAGTATAACAATAATAATATGTTGTGTGTTTAATCCATATAAAAAAAACAAAGTGTAAAAATGATAATTCAGTGCTTTTTCTTGGCTGGGAGCCGAAACTTTGTGGAGTCTCTGCAGGTTGGCTGACACTTGGTTCCAGCCAAAAAATAGTCCGGCACAAAACCACCATTTGTCATTTTTACACTTTGGCTTGTCTATGGGTTGTGTTCGAATATAAGCTATATATTTTTAATCAATAAAATAGTTTATAGCCTTATTTTTTGAGGGTAGTAGAGAATCTTCCTGCAGGTGTAACTGTTTTCTGTTGATAGTGATCACATGAGGTATCCTTTCAAAAGAGAGCTTTCTGCTGTCACACGAGCACTGGTGCAATAACAGATCAACACAATTGTCAGTTTACTGAATGTAAAAAAATGTACCTGAGAAATCAGTTTGTTTTTAAGAAATCAGACGCTATTGTTTTTACTGCTTTTTTTTGCCATAATAGGAGAATTAATTTGATCTTAACACAAAGCAGCTGCTTTTGTTTAATCAAATGCAGTCTACTAAAGATTCAAAGTTTTTTCTTCTTATTGGAAATACCCTCACAAAAGTGCTCAAAAAATCTAAACATCTAAAATTGAATGAAAGCTGAAGAATCTGTAAAGAAGATCATGTGACCTGATTGAAAGCTCCAGAATAGCAAATAAATTGACATTGCAAATGGACTGCACTTGTATTGCGCCTTTCTTTCTAGTCTAGTCCGACCACTCAAAGCGCTTGTCACTCTACGAGTGACATTCACACAATGGTGACCAAGGCTACCACACAAGGTGCCACCTGCCACCTCAGTTTTTTTCTTTAACACACTCACACACCCATGGAACAGCCATCGGCTCGGCTTCAGTATTTTGCACAAGAAAGGGTAAGATTAGGTAAGATTATCCTAACAATAGGGCTGGGAAATATGTGGATACTATGATATGAGACTAGATATTGTCTCAGATTTGGATACAGTAACATTGTAATTCAATGCCAGCTTTCGCTACTCAGGAACAGACATATTTTGGTAATTACCAGTCTGATATCTCGCCTAATTTGTAATGACAATTATACTTCCCCTAGTTCAACAAAACCTTACCCTAATTAGTGATGAGTTTGTATTGTGGGATGTGTTTTCACTGCTGTTGTGATATGATGGAATGTCCTAAACTTAATCTGATGCCTCATTAATGCTCTTAAATACATTCTAGCACATATAATGTAAATCTAGGCCTTAATAATCTTAAACCTTAATTTCCATTATCACATTAAGTGAGGTTTTACTGTCATCTTTCCCACAGTTTGTGCTCCACTTTCTCTGGGTGTATTAGCTGAGGGAGCGGTGATACGGTGAGGGTGGGGAGGTGGAGGGGTGTTTAATGTACAGTACCAGCACCAAGGCCTGATCTACAACTGGCAGGTGGCAGAGCTGTGATCTGCGTATTCACACACACACACACACACACACACACACACACACACACACACACACACACAGCTACCTATTGTAGTCCCTTCCCGCCCTGATCCAGGATTAACTATCAAACGAGTCTTTAATGCAGGTTACCGGGGTTTGGGAACAATTCACTAAAACAATCAGTTGATTAATTTCAAACGATTTTCCTCCTCTGCCAAGCAAATAATAATACTTTTTGTTTGAACTCTGAAAGTCCCCCTCCCCTTTTTAATCAACAAATTAAGCATAAATCATGTTTGATCTTTATTTACTGGTTGCTCGGCAGTTGGTAGAGGTCAAGAGAGATTACTGGTTCGCTCTAATAGCCTGCAAACAACTCAAACATTCCTCTATTCCTCTCGTGCTCTTTGTTTCATGTGACAGGGGCTTTGGGCAAAAAGGACAGAAGCATAAAGCTGCTCTATCAAGTTTTTATCTTTCTCTAATGTAACAAACGTTCCTTTCCTGCCTTAATTCCTTTCCTCAATGACTTAACCCCAAGTGAAATAACAAAACAAAAGGATGTTCGAGCAAGTTCTAATGAGAGGCATATCGTTCTGTAAGCTTTACATAGTGAGATAATTTGGCATTGCGACAGAGTGGTATGATTTAGCTGACTATATTTTTCTCTCAGCCACCTCTTTGCCACCTCATAAATCTGCTACCAGTAACTCTGCTGCAGAGGTCCAGTGTCTTTAATATTCAGTCTTCTCCACGGCCGGCTCCGTCTAACACCTGGGAGACAGGCAGGTGAAAAGGTCCTGATGGCCTGAATGCATGAATCCAGGATATGTCTGCACTCTGACTGGCTAGAAAATGCACTCTTCTAAAACAATATTTCTGGTTTTCCTTCCTTTGCGTACATACTTGCTCAAAAAGGCACATTTATAAAGCAGAGCAGAACTTTGCAAAATTAAATACACCTCTAGATTGCCGTCATCCTCTCTCTGTTTGCTCCAATAATTCAGAATAATTAAGAAACATTGGATTATTTCCCTCTTTGTGTTTGTATACAAAAAGCAGTTTACTCAGACAAAAGTGCGAGGGACATAAATTAAAAGTCTACTGAAATTCAGCCATACATTATCACTACCTGGCTAAAGATTTATGTTTCCTACTTTGAGTGCTGAAAAATCTTGGCACATTGAGATATCAATTTATACTTCATTGATAGATACATGACTGTAAATACGCACCATCTTACAAAAGGACAAAAGCCTCCATCCATACATCAATCCTCCTCTGCTGTCATTATCTTGATATGGCTCTAAATCATTAGTGAAGTGTTTTCGTAGTTATCCCACTGTTAAGTCTTTTATGAACCATTCGCCACAAATCCACCCCCTCCCTGCGAGCATTCAAAACAAAAGGGGTCCACGCATGATCACAAAAGAGAAAGTCATTTGTGAAATGTCCTGATTATGTGGGGTTGTGCAACGTAAAACAATTTGCCTGATTACTTCCAATTGATTCGGCCTTACAGTTAAAGCCTCACTGTGCAGCCCGGTGAACTGCGCTGTGTCGTGCCGCTGGGCAGGGAAGAGGAGTAATTTCTCAGATGTGCAGCTGAGCCAGCTTACCGCCAAAGCTAAAGCCTCCTGGATGCTGCTAAAACCTCAGGGAGGCTAAACACTAGGCTAGCTACCAGCTAACTCTGTCTGTTAAAGCCCTGGGGGATTTGTCTGTGGCACAAAGTGAATTAAAGGTGACCTTCTGGAAGGGATGGAGAGAGAAAAGAGAAGGGCAATGGGGAAGCTGGAGATGTCACTATTTGCTTTGGGTTTGCATGTACATGTGTGCATGGCAGTATCACAAAGAATGAGAGGGCTTCTGTGACTTTCCTTTCATCCTCACCTTAAATCCATCTATGACACACTCAAACGCACATCTTCATATTCTGTAAATACAACATACAAGCCAAATGCTCCAAAATATCTTCATTAACTTCAAGGGCCACCTTAAAGAAAACAAGCAAAGCGAAGCATTTCAACTGAACGAATAAGTGCTATTAAAAAATACTTTGCACTGCATGAATAAACTTCTATTCTTCTACCACCTGTCCCTGATTCCTGCTCTCAGTTTCAGTAATTTATGCAATTACAGAGGTGGAATCTAATAACATAATAGAGATCCGCAGTCCCGCTCCTATTACAGGCATGTCGCTGTTCCACAAAGTATTTTCCCAAAGAGGGTGTCTATCATTGATCTTTTTGAGAAGCTGAATCACAGTACTGGTGTTTTCAATCCATATAAGGTCAAAACTCATGAGAGCTGTAGCTGTTAAACACTAAGAAAACAAATGCTTGTTAAAAATGGGAACAGAAATTGAAAAGTAAGACAGAAACTAGGATATAAAAGAGCCTGAACAGAAGTTGGGGTGGGACCACTGTGAGTCCCACACCGCATGACACACTTTCAATATAATGTGGAAGATGCTAACCTCCTGAAATTGATCTTAAAGATCCACATAAACACTCAGAGAAAGCTAATAAAGGTTCCTCATCATTCACCTCTTTTATTGCCATATGCTGCATAAAGGTGTGTATGTGTGAATCTACCATGAAAAACTGTCTTAACAAAATAGTCAGAGGGCACTGCAGTGGTGAATTTTATGCAGGGGAAGTGTCCTTTAATTTCTATGATCAAACAAAGGAGCTAAAATCAACTTAACTCTTTATTCAACTTTCAGGGTTCCTGCAGTCATGGAAAACCTGGAGAAGTCACATTTTCCAGGCCTGGAAAAATCATTCAAAGTTTTTAAAAAGTCATGGAATTGTGGTCGTGTGGAATTAAATTGTTACAGAAATCTTCAGTGATTATCTTCCACATAATGTAACATAACAGCTAATTTATTTTCTGAAACTTTCAATGTAACGTAGCTCTAATATGTGTTGATGTTAGACAACGTTTTGTCCATAATCACACACGTTTCTTTATTCTTTCCCCATGTTCTGGCTCTCCCTTAATGTATGCCAGCTCGATGAAATTATGTTTGAATAGAGTCTGAATCTGATATGTTGAACAAAGTTTTATAATTTTGTCCATGAAAATGTGTGGGAACCTTGAACACTCCTTTTTTGCGCAGGCAGTTAAGTGATGTGGTTTTGACCAACTTGAAATAAATCCTGAGTCTTCTTTGTTTGAGACAAGACCATCAAAAAGTGGTCTTGAGACAAAGTAGGCAGGACATTGGTTCAAAACACATATACCAGGTAAATAGTCGTAATACAGTTTGAAACAAGAGTGGCTCATTCGGCTTCCACTCATTTATTTACCAATTGATTATCACAGGAAACAGAGAGAAAAATTCTGCTCACCTGACAGTTGATGTCGGCTTTGTGCTGCAGTAGTACAGAAACTAGCTCCTTGTGTCCTCTGTCACAGGCCCAGTGCAGGAGAGCCCGACCCTGTGAACACAAACACACATTAGATGATTGACAGGAACCTGCACACTTTAAATGGCATGTACAAATGTTTGAGAGTGTGATGTAACATTTAACAATGCAGCAGTATTTAAATTACATTCATTGCAGGTAGTGTCATTTTGTCATTTGAGACGATGTGGATCAGCAAACCAACAAACAAAAGACAGATTCTCCTCCTCCTCTACCTCGTGCTCCTCAAAGTTAACTAAAAGTTCTTTGCTTTCAGACAAAATAAATTATGCACAAGCATTCAGAACTCAGAGCCTTTGGGTCCCAGTTCCATAATGACCTGCGGACAGGGTGACAAGATGTGTGTGTGTGTTTGTGTGTCCTTGCATGTGTGTGCAAAGAAGAGCAGTAAGGTGGTTCAAACACAGACCGAGGAGGGCTCACGGACAAATTGCAGTATCCTCCAAACAGTCTGTAAAGCTTGATTGATGGGACACTGTGCACAAAACAAGAGCAGCCCCTTGATCAGCAACCCCCTACTCTATCTGACACACACACACACACGCACACACACACGCACACACACACACGCACACGCACGCACGCACACACACACACACACACACACACACACACCACTCCTTAGGTCCAAGATCCTTGTTCTAATAAAACCATGCAAGCTCATTTTTCAGTGAGGCCAATTAGGCAAAGCAAACTCTCCAAGTTCAATTCTGTTGCTTAAATCATATTGATCACTGTGGCTGCATGTTAAAATGGATACTTATGAGCCAGGCCAGAATACCAATAAGTTTCTCTCTCTCCCTCTCCCTCCCTCACTGTCTCTTTTCTACTCTCTTCCAGGTGTTTGTGCTGCTGACTGCCGGCCACATTCTCACTGAAGACCTGAGTTTACTACCTCCAACGGGACACTGCACACATTAAGTGGGCTTTTTGGGGAGTTGCAGTGATTAATAAAACATTGAATGTGTCAAATAGAATAAGTGCGGCATTCAAAGTTGAGCACACACCATTAACAGAAACATTTAGAGTTTGGGCATTTAGAAGAGTCTCCTCTGATTAGGGCTGAAATAGTCTTATTTGGGAGGGTAAACCACAGGTAATAAATGTTAATCACGCTCTGCTCAAGTGGGCAGATCAGTAAAAAACACCATTCTCTTTGTCTGAAGAGGAGGACTAACTCCTGCTCACTGTGGAGGACAGAAGCACTGCTATATAAAAGGATTAGCAGTTGCTAGAAATGGTAAAATAGGAGACATCTCTAACCAGACACACACAGACATAACATGCACACTTGGTCATACATATGTCTTCTCCTATACCCTCTTCCAACTTAAATATGCTCTTTCCTCTGCCCTGATACACACTTTTTGTTCAGTTTTGCATGCTTACGGTGGCATGAAAACATTCGTATGCAGTGTAGGCAAGTATGAAAAAAAGTATGTATGTGTGTTGCACATCTGACAGATGAATAAATGCAGTAATATATTGATAAAACATTGTTAAAACAACATAAAACAAAGGAAAAAGTCATAATCTAATAAACATTTGCAATATCGAGATTACACTTAATCTTGAGAAGGGTCTTTACAGGTATGTAGATGTTGTCTGTTGGATTTTTACTAAAGACTACTCCACAATTCTGGTCAAAATAAACCTTTTCTAGACTCCTCTGTCTTGACCAAGAAAAATTTAGATACGGAACAGTCATGACGACATTGACAACATTCGAGGAGTCAGACTTTGATGTCAGTTCTGTTGGAGTTAATGGGGTGGGCACAGCAAATCACACTATAACTCATCGTATTTTTGTTGTTTCAAATTTGACTGAAAAATCCTTCCACCGCATTAAAAAACACACATTATGTGATGCTTACTGATGTTTTTTTTTTTAATCTAAATATGTACATTTGTTTTTCTTGCTAATGGTCTCCAAAGAGATCATGGCTCTGTCCAGCATTTACATTTCAGCCTCTGCTGGACAGAGACTAATAACAAGGAAAACAAACGTGCATATTTATAAGAAGACGTCAGTCGACATCACGTAATGCGTGATTTGTGAAGTAAAAACAACAAAGATATGATGGATTAAAGTATGATTTGCAGTGCCTGCCCCATTTGCTCCAACAGAACTGACACCAAAGTCTGGCCCCTTGAACGCTGTCACTGTCATTGTGACTGTTCCTTCTTTATATTTTCCTTGGTCTTGACTGCAGGTGAACTTGACCAACAAATGATGCACACTTATCCCGGCACTGCTTTGGAGTGGTATCCAATCTATGCTTAGTCTATGAGCTCGTAGGTGTAGTGTTATGTATGGTTTTTTTTTGCATATTTTTGTAATGCTGCTCATGACTATTTTATTGTATGTATTTTAGGTGTCAAATGTTCTGTTTGTAATGCTGTATATTACGTTTACCTCACTTGTATACGGTCTTGTGTTTTGCTAATGTTGCACACTGTGGTTTGTATTATTTCTACAGCCCTTAATGAACGATAATATAAATACCTCATCAATATTAGCCGATATTTGGCTTTAAAATGAACTATCTGAATCTGCCAACATGCTAATAATATTGGTCCATCATCCGAATTGGCTAATATCAGCTTTAAAATGAACCATCAGAATTGGCCAACATGCTTTTTCTTGTTTTGCACAATGAATGAATAGCACATACATTGAAAAGCACTGTGTTTCACGTCTCCATCTGCTGGTGGGCCATCATGATAAGAGTATGCATGCATTGTATGATGTTAACTCCACTACAGAAGAGACTTGATGATCACTTACATAAGTTGGGAAAAAGTGGATATCAATATCAATATTGGTTCCAAATAAGTTGTTACATATCGGCATATCGCTTATTGGCAAAAAATCCAATATCTTGCATCCTTTCTTTAAGGCATGCTTTGTGATATAGTGCAATAATAAACTTTGAATTGACCTGTCTTTAGAGGGTCACTGTATCCCACAGTTCAGGGATTTCTACCCTGCTACATTAGTTCATGTGGCAGTAAGGCACCTAGTTGTTGGTTTGTGGCAACAATGAACAAATAAAAAGTTAGATGTTTGAGAGTCAAATAATCTGGTGTCAGAGTAATTGTTCCTGATTTAAAAATGAACCGCATTCATATAAAAAGAGCAATCATAAATAGATAGGAATGGCTATAAAATGCATTTGAATGATTTTGGAAGAGTGATTATATGATATAACGTGATCAAAAAGAACCCAATAATGACAAATATGGTAAATAACTAAACTGACCAGCATCTCCTCAACTAAAGGAATGCAACACAAAACCACAAATGACATCTATCTTGCTTCAGAATTTTTAATCAACAGGTTTTACTTGAGGACAACACCTGTGCCTATGCTTATGGCAAGCAATAAACAAATAACGTATTCAATTTTTATCCTAACAATGCACGTCTTCCTGTCAGGTCTTTCAGCGGTGATTAAAACTCAAGTTAGAAACTGCATCCTTTTTAAGTCATCCTATATTTATATGAATTAAATGAAAGTATAATCATATAAGCATGTCCTAAACTGGTATCTGGCTTTGTTGGCATCTACTAGAAATACATAACACGGTGGATATTTGGCCACACACCTACAGAGTGAGTACCAGGACAGAGCCTCTTTCTGCCCCTCTCTCTCTGTCTTGAGGCTCGTCAGACTTCCTGCTGATGTGAAACTTCACCACTGCCCTCTGCTGTTCAGCCATCTGCGCTGCAGGAGTGCAAACAACAACAATGGCAATGGAGAGACAAAGCTTTCTTTGCCGAGGTCTCTCAACCATCTGGCCTCTGACTGGGAGCTCACCAGCCGACTGCCCGCTTATCTGAGAAGCGGCTGTGATGAAAGGGAGGCAGGGAGCGAGCCATTTGGCCGGGACGATAATGAATCGGGGACAGATGAATGGGTTTCAGGGTCAATCCAGAAAACAGCTATGGTAATAGCTGCTCGCACAATTTACTCATCTCCGCCTTAGGAGTGATTCCCATGTGTTTGTGGCTTCAGATCATTGAAACCATTATGTAACGATTGTAAAAAGAGCTGCATGAACCATCCCCCAGTGACCTGTATTTTCCATCATACACCGCTGATCATTTTCTCCTGCCCTCCTGCATAAAGGGTCAAAGCACAGGACGATAACCCCGCAACTGGTACAGTGCCTTGCTAAAGTGCACTTCAGCAGTGTGAATCCCTCCTGACATGGGGGTTTAACATGCCACATACCAATGCTATGTTATAAAGGTGTTGTCATGGTACAGTCATGTACAGTAGCGCTATTAATAGCAGCTCTCCTGTGCCATCAATACAGTTTCACTTGACATTGTTCCAGGTGCTGTGTTCTGCAGTTACCTCTTCATCTTTAATATTGACGTCCACTTTCTGGGAGATGATGGCCTTGCTGATGTGGTCGATGTTATTTTCTCTGCAGTAGTCAAAGATGTTTTTATCCTCTTCCCTGAGAGAGATACGGATACAGAAACAGAGAAAGAGAGAAAGGAGAAGACTCAGTCAACTTTAGTATTTTGAACCACCACTTTAGGATAAAGAATCAGATCCTTCACTTTGATTCCTGTGTTTTTACTTGTCCAGATTTTAAGATAAATGTCTAAGGTTTCATTTCAGGAGCCTCTGCACCAGGGATACTCAACTAGCTTAGCTCGGGGGGCCACTTTGCAAAATGACAAGAGACCAGGGGCCAGTTAATAAACAAATATTAACAATATGTATCAGAATATATAATAAATAAATTGCCTGTTTTTAAACCATTTGACATTTGTTGTCATTACTCATCTTTACCAAGAGACAACCCAGTCACAGGTCAGGTGTACGCAGGGGTGTTTCTAGAATTTGAGAATATTCAGGGCTTTGTCCAGACCTCTGTTTGGAGGGCAGAGGCATCATCCCATGGCACTTCTTTTGGGTACACAAGATGTGAATCAATAGAGCTTGTAAGTTGCGTGTTTCCGTTTCCGGTACATGGGCCTTAAAATTGATTTCTCATAATGTATTTCAATGGCTAGATGAAAATCATTTTCTGGTCCCGTTTGAATTGTGCCATGAATTTCACATATGTTGTTTGTTAATTTTTAATATATTTTTTCATGCAAAGAAGGCTACAATTTAACAGGAAGAAGTTTGATACTGTTAGGTTTTGTGTGAGAGCGCTTTGTGGACTACAGCTCGTCGCTGCTCTCGACGTGCATGATATACGTCACCATTCGCACTCGGAACATGGCTGTGTCTCTGGTACACTTCACCGCCTTCTTCTAAGGAGAGGACAAAAGCCTTAAGCGTGGCGAAAACCACTACAAGTCTGGACATGTGGAAACTTTCATCTACGTCAACATCTTGATCTGATGGCCCGGTAGATCGTGGGAGAAGACTCGGCAGCAGCACTGTGAGTTGAGAAGTGGAGGGAAAGTGTGATGACGTGACGTCACATAGGCGACATGTAGTCTTTCTCATTACGTTGTTTCCACAGCCTTTAACTGAGGAATCATACAATAAACTGTCAAACTCTTAACATGAAAAAATATTATTTAGACCCACACAAAACATTCGTGTAATCCAAGGCATTTAATGACTGGGACCAGAAAATAATAATTTTCTCTCCATTGACTCCCATTCATATTTTCCGAGCCTAGAGGTCCGATGGGGGTCTACCGGAAGGGGCGTGACTTACGAGCTCTATAGACTTTTATTGTGAATTAGAAAATGGTTGGCAGTTTAGCACTCAGGGAAAAAAATTGACACTGCATAGTATTTCGATATCTTACGTGACAATATTTTATCGATACATATATGCTATTAGAATTGATTGTTTTTATTATATAAATTATTAATATTTCAAATACAAATTAAACTTTTGGTAGCTTGCTAGAATAGCAAACTCAGTCCACTAGATACATTTTGCTGCAAGAAAAATGCTTGAAGTGACATGAACAGACTTAAAACTATCTTATTAGATAAAACAAATGTTTTCCTTTGCAGACTTAATTTGCAGTTGAAAAAGAGGTAATAAATCGCAATATATGTTATTGCAATACTCAGCATATCACGTGTAATGGTTAAAATTGTGATAATATTGTACCGTGATTTAAGGATCATGATAATATCGTATCATGATGCCTCTAATGATTCCCACTCCTGTTGACAGGCCACCTTACTGTGAACAGTTTTCATAGGAACTACTTTATGTGACAGTGTGTGTAGTCCATGAACCAGAATAACCGGGACACTGAGAGAATACGCCTTCTGTGATTTGTGTGAAGCGACTCTTTAACTGCCTTGTGTGTCAGTTTAAGTGCTTCATGTGTGAGGCGTGTGCACGTCCAGGAAAGCAAACACCACGCTACCACGCTACTAGATCATTTAGTCATCAAACACACAGATGTAACAGATAATACAAACACATAACTGCTCTCTGTCTCACACACAAGCAGCAGCCACACGTGCCACATCCCTCGGGAACACTGGCACACGCCACACACCCAGCCACACACACATCCTATCCCACCTCTGATTATATCTCTGTGTCTCTAATCACCTCCTGGCATTGGGGACAGGAGTGAGTGCTGGGGGGAGACAGGGTGCAGTGGTGGTGGTGGTGGTGGTGGGCTGTTGGGTGAAGGGGAGAGAAGGGGCGAAATCTCATTTAGAGCTTTACGCCTTCCCCTCCCCTCTTACCCAGTGCCGGCCATTCAGATTGATTGAATTTAGTGCTCTATTGTCTGACAGAAACCCCGCATGCCGGCCGCTTTACCACTCCCACGCAGTAAGTCAGTCATCCCCAAGGCCAAATCCCCCAGTTCCTGTCTCTGATGTCGGCTTGCTCTGCTGCACTGGGCCTCACAAATCCCACAGCACACACCTGGCTCCAGTCACACAGGAGACACCGCGGACTGTTGCCCCGTTAGGACTGAGGATGTTGTTCAGCTTTGTGTTGAGTGTCTGGCTTTGACACTGTCACAGTTAGATGTTGAGTTACTTACACAGCCAATCATGTGTAAGCATGAAGTTAGAGGTCTGGCTCTAGCCATGGGACGATACGAAAATTGAATGTCACGATTACCCTGGCCAAATAATTCTGATTCACGATATTATCCTGGTAATTATAAAAACGGGCTTGAAACTCTTAGAACAGCATTAAAACATACTAGAATCACTCTAAGAAAGAAATACTGTTATTGCATTAAACATGGAAAACATCTTTTTTTGTGAACATCCCTTTTAGTGAAAAACAAACAATCCAAAAAAGCCAGGCTTTCCAGCTATTTGAAATGACATCATATCTTTGTATATAAAATATGCAAATGCTTGATTAAGATCATTTGTATTTATTGAGGTTGGTGTGTATGCAGCCTATTTTTGCAGAGTTTCTGTCATTGTTGTTTGTCCAGCAGTCTCTTTGGGCGCTGCTGGACACGACTATCCAAACAATGGAAATTCATCACAATGAACTTATTGTGAGTGTGTTCTTTATTGCAATCCACGATCAAAAACACTCATTATATATTGTCCCTTTCCTATCTGGCAATGAACGTTCAAGCACAAAAGCACAAAACTGAAAAAGATAAACTTAGAACATAATCTCTCTTTGTTGTCCAAGATGGTATAAATTTGTCTACGGCTCACCAAAGACAAGAAACAACAACATAAAAAGCAGGCAAGCAGTAAAACAAACACATAGAAAGGGTTAATGTCAGTGTCTGTGGCTTAAATCTTATCAGCCCCTTGTGGAGAACTTCAGGGTTTTCCACAATGTTTTGCCTGAAATAAAAACCAGCCCCACTCACTATCATCAAACCATGTAATTAAAATTCTATGAAAAACAAACAAACAAAAAGTTTTAGGGAAAAAGAGTGGAGGGGCTACTGTACACAACATTGTGCTGGAATTTATTTAATGATTGAAGATTTTGTTTAGGTCATTGTGTACTAACTAAATTAATCACAAGCCAAGATGTGTAAGGACATGGGTTTAAAGCTGCAATGATTAATAAATTAATCAATTATCTGTCTATCGTCATATGAAAATGGCAATAACAATCAATCATTTCAAGCCCTTTTTTTAAAGAAAAGACATACACGTCAAAGGTTGCCTTCGTTCTACAATTGTAAACTGAATATCTTTGAGGTTTTGGACTGTTGGTCGGACAAAACAAGACATCATCTTGACTTTTGGAAAATTGTGATGGCCATCTTTCACCCTTTTCTTACATTGTAATCAAATTCATCAATTAACTGAGAAAAATTACTGAAACATTTATGAATTATTAAAATAAATGTTAATTGCAGCCCTCTCTGGACTCCTTGCCTCCTCCTTGTTTGTACACTCCCAAAAACCAATCAGAGACATTGTTGGACTTTGTTTTCTTTAAACTCTCAACTACAGCTGCAACGATAAGTCGATTAATCTTTAAGTTGACTGAAAGAAATATAATTGGCAACTATTTTTGCTAATTGCTTCAGTAATTTTTTAAGCAAAAATGTCAAACATTTGCTGGTTCCAGCTTCTTAAATGCTGATTTTCTTTGTCAGTTACGATATTAAATGGAGAGTCTTTAAGTTTTTGACTGCTGGCTGAACAAAAGAAGGAATCTGATGAGGTCACGTTGGGCTTTGGGAAATTGTGATGAGGATTTTTTCCACATTTTTTTTTGACATTTTAGAGGCGATTAATCGGCAGATTAATTCATACAAAAATAATTGTTAGCTGCAGCCCTACTCACAATCAATCAAATGGTTTTCTCAGGATTTCCAAAAGTCTTTATGCTGACTGACTTCTTTGAGGTTGAAGAGAAGGTGGTTGCATACTGTATAAAAAATGTGGTCATCTAACCTCCTTGCAGAAAATTGCAACGCAAATAGGAACAAAAAACTGTTGGCAGCATCACTAGCAGGCAATCTGTGATGTGGAAGTGCTCGATAGGCTTTGTATCTGTTTGATACAAAGAACAACTACTGAATCAGATCATTTTAGCATAGTTCCTCTGCCCCACTGCGACCCACTGCCCTCCAACATCCGCCCTCCCTCCATACACAGCTGGCTCAACTACAACTTCAAACTACCCCCAGAGCACGTAAACCATTCTGACTTCTAATCAACACACTTTATTGTTTACTGTGAGGATACACAAACAAAGTTTTGTCTGCCGTTTGTTCTTTAATGAACCTCTGCACTTCCCTTTCTTCAGCTTTTCATCTACACGCTTTATCTCTCCCGGCTCTCTCGTTCCTCCCCTCCCTCTTCCCGCCATCCCCTCATCAGCCCGTGATGAATTATGAATAACTCATTACACTTTTATCACTGCTGGGTTATGTATGAGCACATTCATTTACATACTCCTGATTACCGGAGCTATGTTTATTCATGAGTCTCCACACTGGGCCACACCCACTTCCTTGTCTGATGGCCATGGTGACCCCAAGTGTCCCTGATGTGTGGCCGCCATCCGTCTCCCCGGCAACTAATCAATAGGCCAGCTCATCAGTCTTTCGTCGATGGTCGGACAGGGCCGGCCTGACGGGCGCATGACACGTCCTCACACATATAAAGCACAAGCACACATCTAATGTAGTGCGAGGTTATATAATATGCACAATGAGCTCGCATGTGAACGTACACACACACAACCAACACCTGTGTTCAGTCCACACCACACTGAGAGCAACACACAAACACATACACACACAGGCTATAAACAAACAAATGATTAATGTGGGTCCTATAAACGACGTGACATCAGCAGCACCGCGCTGCATGCTGGGAAGGTCACGGGCTACTCTGTCATCACATAAGCTGGGAGTACCAGGGGTTTTGTGTGTGTTTGTGTACATCTGTGTGTGAGTGTGAGAGTGTTATGCACTCACATGTGTGTGTCCAGTCTGGTGTACTGGCAGATATGTCCTTCATCCATCAGGCTAAACTGGCCACAGTGGTGGAGAACACTCATCTACCTGGCCTGAGCTTCACTGATCAACACCACGGTCACACCATCCATCACACACACACGTGCAAACACACAGGCCTACACAAGCTGTCATCACAACCCTTATAGGACCCCGGTCGACGCTCTCAACATGGCTGAGCTCCACCCAAGTACGAGGAACAATGAAAACTCAGAAATAACTCAGCAGCGGCTTCCAGCAAAGTGTCCGGACAACAAAGCCTCCAGTGTTTATCAGAGTCCTTTTTCAAGGAGGGTGTGAGAATTACAAATGTAGCATTCAAAGCCTCTTCAATCACACACTGATCAGCTCAGTAGCCCAGGGATATTGCTAATCAATCCCGCTTTTGTCGATACACACTGCAACCACCTACACACACACACACACACACACACATATACACAGAGATCGAGATGAGCAATGCAATTAACTCTCTGTCTGGTTAACAGGTGCTTAGCTGTTTAATATGGAGTGTGTCTGCGTGTGTGTGTGAGGGAGAGGAAATTGAAATGCAGCAGAGCAGTGAGTGTGACAGTTCCAGCAGGTTATGCATGGATTCGGATGCAATCGCGTCGACGTATAGCGGTAAGTGTATGTTTGTGTGTGCACACGTGTGCATAGGTGTGTGTACGTGCCATGTTAATGACTTCCTCCATGCTGGTTTCCTCCTCCGAGCATCGTTGCTACTGGATATCACCGAGGGGAGCATCGTTCTGGGAAACCTGCTGTACCTGCCTCCCTCTCCTATACCCGGCACGTCTTCATCACCGCCCCCCCTCCCCCAAAGTACCCCCCGAATCGTAACGTAATTAAAAAGGGGAGACTCTGGCCGCCTCCTCCGAAGACCGTGCATACTAATCACATACAGCCATTTAGGAGGAAAACCTGCAGGATTCACACATCTCATTTTCATCTCCAAAAGAGCTCTTTTTTCATTGAAATGAAGATGAGGTTTTTAAGCTTGAGTAAGTCTGCCAGGCAGAAGTAAATGGAGAATATATTTCATTAACATAAATCAGAAGTGTATGACGTCTCCGGGCCCTGACTGCAGTTACGGTCTGTTGAATAGAATCAAATACAGCATCAGGACCACTGGTTAACAAAGCCAGACTTGGATCGCGTTGACCTAAGCATTAAATAAGTAGTGATTCACAACTGGAGGAAAAGGCTGAGTCTGTTCCAGCACTATCAAGAACTGGGAAATTGCATTTAGATGCTCTGGCCTCTGAGAACACAACCTACGAGAACACATACTTAAATAAAGAGTGCGTGTGATGTGTATGGAGAGAACAATGCACAATGTGTGTCAGTGAAATCCTATGAGATGCTTCCCTGCGTAATCAGTATAATAGGCAGTTTCTAATGTATGGTTGTCTGTGTGTGTGTGTGTGTGTGTTACTTCTGATACCTGATCATCTCTTCCTGGTATAGAGAGCTGACTGCTGCTCCTCCAAAGCCCGTTCGTCTTTCTGCTCCTCGTCTTTCCTGTCAAATAAAAGACAGCCACACATTAATGAACAACTTCACCTTAGATGCAGTTCAAACTAAAAATTACATTTTGAGCACTGTTAACAACTTACACCTTGTTCAGTGAAAGCTAGTATGAAACACCAGCCTAGTCTAGTTAGGCTTAGTTCTGCAGCCTATGTTTCTATACCATATGAACACAGGTAGTGACCTCATTGTTTTCTGTGCTCAGCGCAGTACAAAAGAGTTGGTTTCATCTATTCACTGAACCTACAGCTTTTCACCTATAGACTTTGCTAAGCTAAGCATAGACAAAGTTTAAAAGTCTCCAGGGCTTTAGACATGACCTCATAGGTAATAAATGTCCAACAATATGCACAAGACCAATATAAAATATATAGCGCCTTAATTTGTGACTCTTGTTAATCTTCTGTGTTTTACATTCAGTTCAGCCAAGGCTTTATTACCCGGCCTATTCTTCACTGACCAACCTCGGCTCACAAAAGAACCCGCACAAATCTGATTTCGGAAAATAGCGAGAGTGGGGGGAGAACATGACAAGCGAAGCAAAACAACTGTGCGTGCACTTTTGGGGACAACCTAATTCACTTCAGAAACTCAGAATATTCGCTGATGCACTGGCCCTGCTCCTCTGCAGTGTAATGTAATATAAAGCCAGTGTCTGCTCAACAATTGAGGCAGGAACAGAGGTCAAATTCTGGCTATTATTCTCTCCCTTGCTTCTCTGTCTATGCACTCCTACTTACACTATTTGACTGTGCTTCCAAAAGAATAGCAACTGCCACGCCGTGGTGCTTTGTTAACACTAATACAATCAGCTTCTTTTCAGAGGAGGGGGGCATTTGTGCGTTTGCTGGCCTGTCTGCTGGGCTCTCTCCTGGCATTGTGCAGATTTGGGGGCAGAGTCAGCGTGTATTGCCCCGCAGCACGGACGAGGAGAAAAGAATGTGTCAGGATTGGACGTGTGGTTGACAGTGATGCTATTAAAGGGACATAAATATGGACGGAGAGCAAAGAAAAGGGGGGTGAGGTAATAAAAGAGTGAGGAGGGTAAAGATTAATAGAGGAAAAGCAGGTAGCATAGAGGTGGAGAACAAAGGGAAAAGAGTAAAAAGGGCAGTAAGGAAGAGGTGAGGGTTATCAGAGGACGAGGAGGAAATGGAAAGAACAGTACAGTAGGTCATGTGACCGGCCTCTGAAGGCACACATAAATGTATTCTCTGGCTTTTCAATTCTCGAAAAAACAACCTAAATCCATCTCTCTGGGGCCGTGCTTGTAGAGCATTATGTGACTGTGAGTCATCCCCCTTGTTTGGAGAGTGTGCTACACTTCTAGAGGGAATCCACACACTGTTCAGATCTTTGCCTCTTGTGGACATGGCAGGCACATTCAGGTGTGACGCCTTCTGTTAAAGTGATGCCACACAAGCTATGGCATCATGTAGGCCCAAAACCATGGACAAGTTGGGTAACATTTTTTTCTGGTTAGTTTAAAAATACATCAATAGTAAACCATCAGAATCTCATATACTATCGCAGACTCTTCTTTGGATTCTTCTAGTGGCAGCCATTAAGGGAATCACTGTAACCTGCTTAAAGCCACCATCCCAACATGTCAGTCATGGGTAAAGTGTGGTGGTTACTCCATTTATTTATCTATTTATTTATTTTTTTTGAGGCAAAACCCCTTAATGTGTCAATGAACTACTAGACTAGACTAGACTACTTCCGCCTGTCTTGTTTAATTTTTACATTCACCTAACTCAGCACAAATTTATTTGTGAAAATCACGCCTGTTAAGTCTTTTTCCATGTTCAAAAAAATCATACTCTTCCTCACTAAGTAGACACTACAAAGTTGTTGTTGTAACTGAATGCTTCTGCTGGTGCCCCAAAGGACAGCCTGTCCATGGCAACACAACTCTCCTGACACAGTTGAGTGATATGACACAGGAGCGTGCACAGATGTAAACAGTCCTCCCTTATGTGACCAAACACGCAGGTACATCTTGACGACCATACTTTGACAGTTTCTTGAATTATTCATATCCCAAAATGTCAGCTATTGAGGAAGACAACATAACCTTCTCATGCATTTTTCATGCTACATGTGCAGAATAAAGAGCCACTGAAATGCCAGGGACAAAATGACACTGTGACACTGACCTCTACTGGCAACAAAACAGCACTACATCTGAAAAGGGCAGCGATGACATTGGATGTTTCTATATTTGTCATCATTTTCAGCTTACTGTGGAGCAGAGCCGAGTCAAAGACTTGTGTTTATCTGAAATG
Organism: Epinephelus moara; assembly: GCF_006386435.1. Classification (NCBI taxonomy): domain Eukaryota; kingdom Metazoa; phylum Chordata; class Actinopteri; order Perciformes; family Serranidae; genus Epinephelus; species Epinephelus moara. The sequence goes on from NC_065515.1 coordinate 15,913,022, forward strand.
CCTCTAAAGGCTAATTTCAATAATGAAGGTAGGTGAATGCTGTTATCCAGTCATCAATGTATAATTTACTGAACAGTAGTAGGAGCGTTTCTCTGTTTGGATGAAATTGACCTTCAGCACAGTATCATCACAAGTGACAAATTCCACCAGCATCAACCTTTAAGCAGGACAAAATGTGCGCTGCAAACAAAATCTGTCTTTATTTCATCAAGTCTGCAACTAGTTCACCATCTGTGATGATTACATCATTCACTTCAGAAGGTTTTTATTAAACCTCCCTGCTCCTACCCCACTGAATCCACTATATAAGGATCAGAATGATGCAGTTGTATAGTACAGTACACTGTATACAGTATTCATAGTCAATATTGTTGTTGTGAATCAGCTTTGACCTCTCAGAAACGGTTCTTATTACCTTTGTACAGCCTTCAGGGTCTAACACATTGACACAGGAAATGTACTCCTGCATTGCCTGATCCGCGTCCATGTCTCCCAGCTGCTTCCAAGCTTGCCTGTAATGAGATCACATCTGTCACCACAATCATAAACTGACAGTTGTAAAAGGAAGGTGCGCCTTTGGCCTATAAAATGTAGTGTAATGTTTTATGAAGCTTTTCAGAGTGGGAATGAAATGCTTTAACAGAGAAGAAACTTTGATATGAACTGTCACTAAGGCAGAAAACAGATTTTAAGAATTAAAATGAACCCTTAACTGTTGATAGTTGTTCTATAATGTATATTACAGTGAATGTATATAGTGATTTTTTGGAGGGGGTGGTATGTGTGTGTGTGTGTGTGTGTGTGTGTGTGTGTGTGTGTGTGTCTGTGTGCGTGTGTCACTCTCACTGTCATACACACACACCCACACACTCTAAAATCCAGTGCCATTTCAACATCAATCAAAGGTCACTTATCATACATGTCTGTAGCATTTTAAATATGTTCAAACCATATTTTTTAGGCTACATACCATTTTCTCTGTCCTTCAAAGTCAAAGAAGCCAGGCTTTTGTGTATTGCACTTCCCCACTTTGGCCTGAAAAGAAAAAACAAGTCTGAGTTATTCAGCTGATCCAGTATCATCCAGATCTAAATACCTCAGATGCCAACAGGGAGGTGTCAGGGCCTACCTCGTCTGTCAACAATCAGTAATGACACAATGATGTGGGGAATTCAATGTATGTGGCTCTTATGTAAAACCACTTGGTTGTCAGTATGTGAGGGGTTAAATCTGGCCTACACGACCACAGTACCGTCTAATCCGACACTCACCTGTTTGTAGCGTGCATACAGGTACAGCAGCTGGTCCCTGCTGGCCGTCTGAACCAGATCCCGTACGCGGTCGGCTGCTGACTCAAACTCCCGCACCAGCTCATCTCCCTCCAGCCGGTCCCCCATTTCCATGGCGCTGCAGTCAAATTTACCCAAACCCAGGTCCGAGTCCGAGTCTGAGCCTGCTCCACCGAGAGGCTCCCCTGTGTCGGGCCGGGCTGGGTCTGTACCTGAGCCCGTCGCAGTGTCCGGAGAGGACGACGGCGACCCAGAAGCCATTGTTATTATTGTTTATAACGTTAGCGTACCGTCAGAGACGACGTGCGCCGTAGATCCGTGTGAAAATCGTTAAAGACGAACGGAGGGTAGCTGCCTTAAATATATTTGTTGCGTATTTCGGCGCTGATTTCGTTTTTTAATCCGTTATCGTTGAGAATCCATGACAGTCGGATTTGTTTCTACCGTTGGTCCGTCTCTGGTACGGTGACGTAAAAGCGTCGGCTAAACTCACTGCTAGCAAGAAAGGTTCCGGTTGCACACCTGTCAGTGCTCCGCCGCGGTGCTTATTTGGTAAGAGAAAACACGGTGGAAACAACGAAACAAACGACGAAAACACTTTAAAACTGTGGGTATATTTTTGTATATCTGTGTTTTTTATGGTAAGTAGCAAAGTTAACATGAAAAGAACATCTTTTGGGGCGTTTGTTGTGTATTGTGTGCATGGTAACCACTCGGTTAACCTGAAAACAACCACCGTTAATTAGCCAACCAACCGTTAAATTAAACCTAAAGTTAGCTTATTTAGCACCAATAGCTAACTATAGCTAATGTAGCTTGCAGTGGGAAAAGGGCAAAAGGGCTATTAAATTCTCCTCAAATATAGGACTATTTTTATTATACGTTAACACATACAGCTCAACTTTATTTATCAGGCACTTGTCATGCAAATAGCCCAGAGTGCTTCACATAGCAAAGTTGGAATGACAGACACACAATTAAAGGATAACACAACTTTTTATACTATAACTAAGTTTTGCAAGACTAGAAAATTACAAGAATAAGACACTAAAATATTAAAAAAGCAAACCAAACAATACAAAACAAACTAACAAAAAAAAGACAATTACAAGTCCATAGAATAAAAAGAAAGAAAATAAATCAAATAGAATAAAAATGAAGAGGAGGGAAAAAATAATGTAAAAACCAGAGGCTTAAACTTAAAAATCAAGACTGTAATGTTACTCCACATTAAAAAGCCAGATTAAATTGAATATCTAACATACAGATTTAAAAGTAAAATGAGTGACTTTTTAAAGACTTGGTCATCCTTTTTTAAATATACAGGGAAAAGAGTCAGACGTACTATATTAAAGGGATGGATGGACTGCAGTATTGAATATTTGGCAAAGCGACATTTTAGGATGATGAGGTTGGATATGTTATTATTACTAATTTATTTATTTGCCTACTTTCCTTCTCTTACTGATGTGTCCTGTTTTGTTCTTGTTTCACGCCTGTCTTCTACCCAGTTGTAATGCGTTTTCTTTTAATTGGTATTTATTTTCCTTTCTCTTATTCAGATGCATTCAGTGGGTATTGTGTGCTTTGGACATTTTCAAAATCAGACAGATTAAAAGATAGGTCTTTAATGTACTTTAAAAAATACCAGGAGACTTTGCCATTCTAATATCCAGAGGCAGTGAATTCCACAGTTTAGGGGCATTATAACAGAGAGCGCTCTTACCAGTAGGCTACTTTTTTGGGACACATGAGGAACATTTACAAGTAAAGTAGTGGAGGACCTTAGTGATCTGTCTGGAACATAAAGTCTCTGATGTATGGAGGGGCAAGGTCATTTAAAGCTTTCTAAACAAGTAAAAGAACTTTAAAATCACTTCTTAAAGATACAGGTAGCCAGTGTAGAGCCTTAAGCAGTGGGGCAATGTGATCTATTTTCTCTGTTTTAGTCAACACTGGCTGCTGCATTCTGGACTAACTATAGTTTTCATATTGACTTTTTGGCTAGTCCAGTGAAAAGGGAATTACAATAGTCTAAATGGCTGGTAATGTGAGTAAATTTGCATCTTTCTGGGTTAAAAAAAAGTCTGACTTTAGCAATGTTCCAAAGATGAATGGATGATTTGATGTAAGAATAAGTAAAGAAAGTAAATAAAATTTAAATCTGAGTCTAAAACCACTTCCAAGTTTGTAATATTAAAGGACTTAATGTCTTTTCTCCATCTAGAAAAAATCAAGTACACAGTCAGAGGATTTGTGAGAAGATTCCACAAAAGTTGGGACCCCTTCTCTCCTATATTAACTCTCTAACGTAAATAGACTATTACTTTATTCAGTACCTCTTTTTATCCCCTTGTCTTTATTTTTAGAATTTTATTTATTATTCATTCTCTTCTGTCAGTCAAGAAAGTGTGATTTGTGCCCACTAGGACACATGGGAAGGTGGGTGGGTGGGTGAGGGTAATTTCAGGGTGATTGGTGTGCAGTGTGTTTTCTGTTTCTATGTTTGTTTATGGGTTGAAATGATTAACATTCCAGAAATCTGTCAGACCTCTGTTTTGCAATCAATACCTGTACTGTCTAATACTTGCTGAGAAGTCTGTTTAATTAATGTACTTAAAAAAAGTTTGTAATAATAGTTTTAATATACTTGTTAAGCATGTACAGCTGACAACATGGTATTTTTTTGTTAGATAAAGTGTACGGCTTGGATTTTTACTTGTTAGTTATCAAAAGCTAAATGTTACTTGACAATCCCTCAATCTACAGCTTTATAAAATATGTAAAATTAATTTAAAATTTAATTGCCTCCGTTTTACGGCCAACTGCTCCTTAAATTACTTTTCTGTCAAGTTTTTCAAATTTCAGTCTTCAGGTCCTCTATTACAAGTAAGGCAACATGGAGTATTTTGTTGACACCTGTCATGATGCAAAAGCAGCAACTTCGACGCACTGATGCCAAAGTGCAATAGCACATTTTGTCCAGCAGATGCTGCTGTTGGCATAATGATGAAGTCTCACCTGCAACACACACTGAGCGCTTGTCCTAAACGCTTGTTGAAATTAACTGAAAAGTATATATTATATTTTAATAACACAAACACACAGAAAAGCCTATCAGACTTGTTCAGGATGCTTGTAATTTCATGCTCATTATCTCTTTCTTCTATTTGCCATAAATGTAGGGAACTTTGGAGCATGGACAGCATAATGAGATCCTTTTGAAGTGAGTAATGGTAGCCTATTATCTTCAAACTCTGCCTTCCAGAGAACAAAGGCTGCTGTGATAAACTGAGTTTAACGATAATTCACTGTCCCATCTCCAAATAAATTGCAGGAAAGCAGAAATAAGTAGAAGGAGAAAAAGTCTGCATACCCATAACTCTAATAGGGCTGTTAATCAAAACTGCTATCAGAAGAGAGACAAAGAGATGATGTCATGATTTTAAAAAACATTTTTGCTATCATTATGTCATCTCTAAGTGGAGTTTTTTTTTTTACTAGTGCTATAAGGTGGTTGGATGCAAAACACGGAAACTTCAGCGCATCACATCATATATTTCTGATATGAAGTTTAATTGTCTCCTCTCTTTCACAGCAGACACAACAATAGCAGCAACAAGCCTCTCAGAGAGGGGTCTGTGGTCTGGATTATCTGAGAGGTGAGGGCTTCCCCTGACCGCACTGCCAACTAGTTTTCACTGGAGGTCCCAACAACAGCCGGTGCCAGTGCGCGCTCTGCTGACGCAACCACGTCGCTGTGGCTCAACGCGATGGCGGACCGCAATGTCCCCAGACCTGCCCAGGGAGGGACGGAGCAAAGTCACTGACTGAGCCGCTCTCACCGGCTCCGCTACACTGACCACCTGTTAAAGAGAGGGCGCTGCCATTGCCGTCCCTCCCGTAAAATAGTATGTGGGACAAGATCTGCTCGGAGTGCACTGACCGGGACGACTCAGAAGTGGAGTGAAGAGGAGCGGAGTGCGCCGGGCTGACGCGCCGCATGTTGAGCCAGCAAGTTGACTGAAATAACAAAAGTCGCGTCGACGGGAGAGAAGGGGACAGCCGCTCTTGGATTTAACGGAGGTTTGAGGGGACAGTTGTTCCGGCAAAATGAAATTCGCGGAGCATCTTTCGTCCCACATCACTCCAGAGTGGAGGAAACAGTATCTCCAGTATGAGGTAAAGTGAAAATTCATCTTATATTAAATGCAAACACTTTGTAAATAAGGGCATAACCGAAACTCACAAAAATACATCCTTCTCTTTGAGGAAAGTGGAAGATAAGGGTCAATATTCACCATACAAAATGTAAAAGCTTTGTTAATAATTTGTTTTCAGTTTCAGTTTAGCTTGCTCCTGAGAGCAATAAACGACGGGAGAGATAAGGGATGTCCTATTGTTTATGGAGGGGAAAATTGACTGCGGGTGTTAAGAGCCTTCGGGAGCATTCATTGTTTATTATTGCTGTTTGCTGAGTTTAAACACCTAAAAATGAACAGAATTATCATTTTACTGAACACCTGAATGCCTCACAACAATCAACAAAACAATTTTTATTTATTTTAAGAAAACACAAGAGGAATATTTTGGAATATTCCATAAATAATTGATTTTTTAAGCTTTTTTGTAGGTTTATTTCTCACTTTTTTCTGCAAAACAAATAACCAATTATTTCAGTCACATATTTTTTGTGCCTTATCTTGATTTATTTTCTTAAAATTTGTTTATCAAATAACTGAAGGGTATAAATGAAAGTCGAAATGGCATTGATTGTCAATTACTTTGATTATTCTATACAATAAATGTACCTTCATTGTTCTTATTGTTCCTTTAATTAATTTATTTTTGCCACAATCTAAGTGAAGGCAAGAGAAATCTTCCCAGCATTAATTATGCATTGTCGTAAAATTGCAAATATTCTTCTTTAATTATTCCTTGTTTTTTGCCAGAGCTACATAGTATTTTCAATATATCACGATATTGTAACTATTAATGTTTTTGCACAATTAAACAGACGTCTCCATGAATCAACCTGCAGGACTTCATCTAACAGGATATTCTGTCTGCTTTCTGATGTCTGTGGATTTACAGAGACCTTTGTGTGCACATGTGGTCTTTGTTGGCTGGTGTACAGTACTTGAGAGTAGTATTTCATATTCACACCCCACTTCTTGCTGGCTTTACCTTAAGAGCTTTAGTGCAGACATGCAGTGACAGGACAGGCTGCTCAGTTCCATTTAGCTCTATGAATTATAGACAAAGACCCTGTTCTCTTCAACCTCAGCAGCCTTACATCCCAGACTCAACAGAAGCTCACTGCACTGGTTTATTTTGGGAACATGCCTTGAATGTAATAATTGAGTTGGATGATTGCTACAGCGAACATTTGGATCAGTCCAGCTGGACATGAGTGATATGGTGTCATCATCGTTTGATAAAAACATCTTCATATGTAGTAATTAAAGTGGAAGAAAATTAAAGAGATGTCAGATATGTAGTGGACACAATGAAAAGTGGACAACTGTGCTGTAGAATTTATTTTGGATTGATTATGAACATAGATGCACAGCCAATGTGGGGTCTTTGTACAGACTGACGCTCAGTGAGCCCAGATGCATGGCCATACCAGCCATTTTACACCTCCAGTCTTCAGCTCCGCACTCACTGACCTGAGATGGATGATGATAGATTTTCTCTGTCATCCACGCTTACTTTTGGTTTTAAGTTACATTAGATAAAATCATCTTGAATTGACATTAAGTTTTAATATTGTAGTAATATATCAGTCCAGTCCCAAAAAATGATTGCAGAGGATTGCGTGTTTTTTCACTGGAATTGTGCAAAGTCTTTTTTGATATACTGTATCAGAGGATATCTTCATCATTTTATTACTGCAGTACCTGATTTCCATGAGCATAAAAGATAGATTGACTTTATCAGTCTATATCTTGTACTTGTTATTCCTAATAGATTTAAATTGAAAGCAAATCAACAAATTTGGTGTGAAATCGACTGTAATCGACCGTTGGTATGTGATTCATATTGAGCTGAGATTTTTGTTTCTGTTTTCCTTTTTAAACGATTCCAAAAATCCAGATTGTACAAACATGTTGTTGTCACATGTGTTGCTATTGTTGAATTATGCAGAGCAACAAGGCCGGTCTACTATCCATACAGTTTGTATTCTTCCTCAAATCTGAATTATACATAGGGGTTTTCAGGCAGGATGGTTTTGCATGTGTTTGTGTTTCCGCGGCTGCCGTCAGTCTTTGTCTGACCTCTTTAAATGCCGCTACATCCTGAGTGGGTGGGATATGGAGAGATCAGGGAGAGAGCTCACACCAACAGATGATGGACATCTTATTCAAGGCTGTTATTCCTCCTGAAACAAGTCAAGTCAAGGACAAGCATGAAGTTATCTGCAGCAAGCAAAGTCAGTTGACTTTAGGGAAGTGGGTCACTGAGATAAAACAGACTATAAAATAAATCAATTTTAATGTCATTCTGAAAAATGCAAAGCTGCGATATGCTGCTGTGATGCAACAGAAGCAGTGTCAGTCCACGGGCTCAGTTCTGTGAAGGGAACATCACAGATACCTGGAGAAATTCAGATAAACGTTCAGGCATTACACACAGCAGGAGCCAGCAGTCCCTCGTGTATCTATTTGGCGTTATGAGTTGCAGTGGCCTCTGCAGCCAGCATAACTGCTGTATTCTTATACAGCTGTCCGTCTATTATATAAACATAGTGACACAATACAGGTCCTTTTTACCCTTGCAGTAAAATATGACACTGTCTGTGGCACATGCAGTATTCCAGCTGCCCACATCCAAATTGACTGTGGTCTGAAGTGATATTCTTGCCTTTGTGTGCTAGTTGGATTAATTAACCTGCTACCCAGTTTCCACTCTCCTCCTTTTTTTAGAGCGCGCTATTGTGTGGAAAGCTGTGTGCTGTCTATTTAGATTGGTCGGCCAGTTTCTATGCAGATGAGAAGGATGCGGCAAAGTGGCTGTTCCAGCAAATACAGGCTTTAGTTAGATGGACACTTCATTTTAACATGGAGGCATTGACAAGGCGACTGAGTGATAGAGTAATTAGGTGTCTGCTTCATCCTGTGGGATTGTAATTATAAACCTATATGCTAAACAGCTGTTTGGTATGGAGGTGTGCATGTCCAGCCAACTCAACAAAGGGCAGGGGATGTAGGTTGATAGATAGGGAGAGGATTTGCCGGTAAATGTAATAGTTATTAAGTGCAAACATTTTTAAAAAGCTGAGTTTACTTTCTGCTTTCAAGTTAATTTCTCTACATGCCCGAGGTTTTTTCCATGTAGAAGCAAACTTGCTTGTATTCAAGCGTGTAAAATGTGTGCAGACAATAATTAGGCGTGGCAACTGTTGAATTCAGATGTATGTTGTATAACTAATGTGTTTCGAACATTAGAGGTATAGGAGGAGTGAGAGCCAGAGATGCAGGTTTGTGAGTGGGCGAGAGAACAAGGCCACTTATGCATTTACCTCTGCAGTCTAATCACTTGTGTAAGCTTAGATGAGGAGGAGGAGGAGGAGGAGGAGGAGGAGGAGGAGAGTGCATGTGGAGACTCGCATTTACAATTCAAACTAGCAAAGTGACATTATGTTGACAAAAAGCAGGTGCTTGTCTGATTTCAGTGAGTGATTGCTGTTTGTTCAAAGGTGAAGCCTCGTCTCTAATTAATCGGCGTGATGTCGTTTAAACCAGCGCATTGAGCTCTGTGCTATGTGAGAGGTAATGGAAATGGTGCTTGAAATGTACGACATCACTCTCATCATCTGTATTTTGCGTAGTGAAGGTGTGATTTATCAGCATGTTCGACAATATGAACATTATGTATACAACAGGCATGGCATGGCAACTGCTGAGAGCCCCCCTTTCTATACCTCCCCTCCTTCCTTCCATCCTCACCTCATCGTTCCTCCCCCACTGGGAGGACATCTGGTCCCCGACCAGACCTGCCCTCTGCTCCCCCTCCTTCCACCCTCTCCTCCCATCCTCTCTACTCCTCCTTCTACATGCATGGATCCACTCAGACACAGAGCTAGGGATTCAAGTGATCCACCATTGGCTTTCTAGTTGAGGCTAAGATCTCTTCAGTCTAATAATGCACAGTGTGTGATCTCCTCAAGCACAGGGATGACAATCTAAAGCATCTTAGAGGAAGGATTTGACCGTGTGGCACTCAAAATATTTTGGTTAGTGTCCACTTAACGTGTCACTGCTATGACAGAATTGAACTCAGTTGACAGCAGCTTCAGTCGGACATGAAGTCTGGCACTTGTGTTATATGCACATTTGGTTACGTGAGTATGGATCATCATCACGTTAATGCATGGTCATTCAAACTGATGGTCCCATTAGGTTTGGCTTAGTTATTGTCCACAGGTTTCATTGCTGATTACTGCCAAGCCTGCAGGTTTATCCAGTTCCCTAAGGAGTCCTCCACCCCCTCTTCCCGTCACTGCCACATCACCATGGCAATGCCTCCCTGTCTGAATCTGAATGTCTATTTCCCACCTATTAGTCAGGGGGGCCCTTTTTGCTCACCAGAGATTAGCCAAGACCAGGCCCTGCTCCAATGGTGTGTGTGTGTGTGTATGTGTGTGTGCACAGTTGGTCTCCTGTGATCTTTATCAGACATAGCAGAGACAACATGCTACATACAAATGAAATGTTTACCCCTTTGATTAGACTCCAGTGTCGGAGTCTCATTGTGCATGTAATTCACAGAGGAACTTAACATCAACTATCCGGGTTGGTACTAATGCACAGCAGTTTCTGAGTGGTTTCCACCCACACACAGGATTACTCACACCAGTCTCTCCCTGTCATGTTGCAAAAGTAGAGGGTTGTATAGGAACCATGGACAGAGAGAGCCGCTTGATATGATCAGTAGATAAGACAGAAAAAAAACATGCAGGTTGTCAGATTTAAATGACAGAAGAGTTTTCTCCTTTAACTGTTGATTTCATTTACTGACAATGCTGAGTTCTACTATTACTTCATAAAACTTTATAAAGTTAAATAGATTTAACTTTTATTTTTGCTGGGGCAGTGCAGTTGTGAAGACAGTCAGGAAACAGGATTCAGTTCCAGTCTTTTGTCTGATTACCACTGATATGTTGAGATGAGCCAGCGTGCAATTATCTGTCAGTGTCCATTATCTTCAAGATCAATCGTATTGCAGAGAAACAGCCTCATTAACCACTGCAGCTATCACTCTTTCTCTCCTTCTCTCTCTCTCTTTCTCTCTTTCCCAATTTGATCTTTTAATTAGAGAAATGTACTCTGTCTATCAAACTTTGCACCGGTCAAATAACAATTTAATCCAATCTATAATGGTAGCTATCATCATTTTTTAGAATAATATGTTATTAACTTTTTAACACAAACTAAGAACCAGACAGCACAGCTATTTCCTAATCACGCAAGACATGCACAGGTTGTATTAATATACATGTAAATTACAATATATACATTTGTACATGCATTGATACCATGTTAAAGGAAAGGAAAAGCCATGACTCATTTGTGAAAACAAAGCGCCCTTTCTGCAGTAGGCCCACAAGATCACCAGGAAGATGATCAAGGAAGGGTTGCCAAATATTATAAAACAGGATGTCATTACCCTTTAACGTAGCACTCAGGTTTTCCATATGAAAAACCCTAAATGGGTTTCTGTACCATTGTGTGACTGAGGGAAGTTTCTCCTCGACCCACTGGAACAGAATGCATCACCTCGCTAGAAGCAGAAACTTACCCATTAAAGTCAGCTGTTCAGCAGATAGAGAGAAGCGCTCCGTAGGTAAATTCAGGAGAAACAAGCCTGCTTGTATGTTATTGTTTTATGGAAAATTGAGCTAAGCATTTTCCAGTACCTGGATATCAAGGCACATTGCCAGATACAACGATAATACGTTTCTACTTCTCTTTTTACCCATAACACAGAAGGTTAATGAGTTGTAAGCTGCACTCAAGTTTGTTAACCTTTTCTCTCCTTTCACGTGAAGCATCACCTACCATAGACACAGCTCTCCTGTTTACCTCTATTAATCTTAGTATCTCGATGTCAGTGAAATTTCCTTTTCTGTTTCTCTGATGCTCCATTATAACGTTGCCTCAAGTGATAAATGATTAGTAACCCAATAAAAAGGCAGCAGGAGAATTTAACAATGTATTCTGGCAACGCCTGCACTGCTGGGTAATAGCAATGCACGTATGAATGCCCAGAAACTAAAGCTAAGACTTGGCGTAGTTAAGACCAGGCTTAAGTTGGGTTGGTGCATCCAACGTGAAGTTCGTTCCAAGCTTAGTTTTAACAAAGACCAACTTAGCAGTTATGACCAGGCTTAGTTACCCAATTGGTGCAACCGGCTCCTGGGTATTAATTTTGTTTAGAAAGTGAAGTTTGTACTGTGGTCTGTGTAATTTTCGAAACTCTCTCTCTCTCTGAGTCTTGTCATGTAAATATTTTCTGAGCAGATTTAAAGGCATCTGACAGCACCATGGCATCAGGTTCCATCTCCAAAATCCTTTTCCCGTAACACCCGAGTTCATTGTGACATTACATTCTTTGTTGTTTATTGTAAAGTCATGTTGAGTCAGGCTTTCTTCTCTCCTTACTTGTCTCACTGTTTGCAGAGCAACAACACAACAGCACTCTCATTCACCCAAGCTAAACATCTTAAACTAAAAGGCACAACACAAAATGGGTGCAAATGGACAATTCTTTGTTGTTTACAGCAATCACACCAGATTTGGCAACCAAAATATTATCCTCTTGGGCCTATGTGTTCTCAGTTCTGTCAGATATTGCGAGCTCTATGTCTCAGTGTAACTGGAGTAACTTGGAGTAAATGAGACCATTCAAATGCCAGAGTCTGTCCGTTGTTCATTATGTTAACAGCTGTGTGGCGGCTGCTGTAATCTTCCCATATGGAGAGCAAGAGTTTAGTTAATGGCTCTCAAATGGCTTTAGAGGGTTTAAATGTGACTCTAAAAGCAGATGGCACTAATAATTGTGTAATACCTTATGGTGTATTGTAAGCTCTTTTTACTTGTGCTTGTGTATGTACTGTAAATACACTTTTTATTTGATCTGATGTGGAACAGACTCTAATCTTTTTAATGACTCCACAGTCACTCTCAATGTATACATTAATCCTCTGTATCTATGAATTCTATGGACTCTACTGACTTGACATATGCTAACATCCTGGCTGAAGTAAATCAGTGTACAAACCTGTATTTTGCGTTGCATGTGTCAGAGTCTGCAGACAGTGATTTTGTTTTCTTATTTCCAGGCGTTCAAGGATATGCTGTATGCTGCCCAGGACCAAGCCCCCTCCATAGAAGGTAAGGAGACCCCCTGTTTTGATAAACAAACACACACACAGCCACAGACATACACTTGTGTACCCACTGCCCCCTGTTAGGGGCCTGTTTGGGCATCCCCAGAATAACAGCCTTGCGTATGCTAAAAATAGGTGGAAATCATTGCTAATATGCTACCTCTCACTCCGCAGGGTATGACTCAACCAAACCAAGGCCAATTACTAAATCATCTTCCACCTTACTCACGTAGCTGTTTACCCTGCATGAAAAAGTGGACAGCACAAAAACATGCTGTGAAGTTGAGTTGAAAGTTTGCTTGAGTGAAAAGGTTTTTATGTTGCACACTTGCTTTGATTGAAAAGATGTTTCTTGATAAAGTAAACTCTCTGTGGATTAAAGCAGCAGTGTATTAGAAGTGGCAGACCAAAGCTGAGTTCAATGGCCAGTGCTGAGTGTTGCCACGCAGCAAAGATAAGGAAGGCCTCTGGCTATAATTAATCTTTGGCATTAGACTGCAAGTGATGAGTGATGAGGGAAAGAATGTGAACCATTTGCTTTTATTATAGATACCAGTTTGTGGAGGTAAACAACTTCCTTTGGTTGCAGGCTTGAGATGTACTTTATCACATTGTAACTTGCAGCTCTTTCTCTGTGACTGTTGGAGTGTGTCTGGGAAAAACGGACTTATCTTGAAATATGACTGCAAAAAAATGACCTCTGTGATGGGATGAGCTTGTGTGCTCATGGCCAAATTTGTGTATGTGTGTCTGTACTGATAGATTTTTCAGTGTTGTGCAACATGCCCGCTCACAGAGCTGCGACTCCCAGAGCTCAGTTCCAGCTGAGCGGTCTCGATATGGATTGGAGTATGATGTGATTCTGTCCATGAGCAACAAAGACGTAGCACACAGTCACAGTGTGTAGATGACAGAGCTCTGTGTGTGTGTGTGTGTGTGTGTGTGTGTGTGTGTGTGTGTGTGTGAGTTGGCTTCAGGCACAAAGACAGACATTTGTTGATTTTATTTTTGACAGCAGTAGGCGTGAAAGGAGACTCGAGGGATTTATTACGTAAAATATTCTATGAAATTTGATTTAAGTGAATATGTGTGCATGTTTGTGTTTTTGTTGGCATTGCTTGATTCTAGAAAGTACATTTAAAGGAACAGTGTGTACGGTTTTGAGGGGGATTAATGGCGTGTAGTGGTGAACATTGCAGATTGCAACCAGCTGAAACTTCTCCCGGGCAAATTTCCTTTAGTGTTTTTTAGGTTTTTACCAGGAGCCGACTTGTCCACAGAGTTCTCTTCCTCTTCAAGTCAAACAAATCAGGTGATTAAAACTGGTAAAAAAAAACACTAAATAAAGCAGTGTTTTTCTGATGTTGTCCGGCATGTTGGAGGAATCTTGGAATCTTGTCGCAGAGGGGCTGCTTACTACGGTAGCTGATGCAAAAACCCGATGGCCCCATCTAGAGCCAGTGTTTGGTTTGTCCATTCTGGTCTTCTTTAGAAACATGGTGCTGCGACATGGCGATCTCCGTGGATGAGGACCTGTTCCTTATGTAGATATAAACAGCTAAACACAAAGATTCTTATTTTTAGGTGATTATACACTGAAGAAAGATTTGATTTCTGCCAATATATCCCCTAAAATCAAGGGTGTCCAGACTTATTTTTATACATTACATTAGTTCCACCTGCGTAGTTCCTAGTTGGTTCATGTCTACAAACTGTATGATAGTTCTGCCATCGTGAAGTGATTTTGCTTGATTAACCAATATTGCGTGGTGGGCCACATATGGTTTGAACAACAAGCCACAGGCCGTTTAAATCTATCCGCAGGCCATGATCGGCCCCGGAGCTGCACTTTGGACATGCCTGCCTTAAATCCTGCACTCTAGACCTTTAACTCTACTATTGAAGACACATCTTGTTCGGTGATAACATATGAGCTGCGTTTCTCCTCTGAGCGCTGTCTCCAGAGGCTGTTAGCCATGCCAGGTGAGCTCAACGTAGATGATAAATGGTTTCCTGTCTCGGGTCTGAGCTGTACCCATGGGTCACTGCTCTGCCTCTGTCAGCTTGTCGCAAGATAGGTGCGGCTGTCTTATGAACAGAGACGGGATCAATCAATCAGTGGAAAATCCTTCTGTGTCATTCATCTGGTATCGTTGTGACGTTTCAACGGTCCCCACTCAATCAAATTGATTTGTTTGCTTTTCACACTTTTTTTTCCACACTCCAAAACACTGAAGCAGGCAAGTGCAAAGACAGGAGTACAAGCAGTGGCATTTGTTCTGTAAGAGGGAGCAGATCCTTGAATTCATCAGACAGTTATCTGTTCCTTTTGGTGTTTTTATGGCAAAGAGAAAGGCCGTAATGAAAACAGCAGTAGAAGCAGACAAACAGCTTTATTGAGCACTGTCCAGTCCTCTCCCCTGCGGCTGAGAATGTGTTGACTTTTCATATGAGAAATGAGATTAGCAGGTGTTATAAACTTCAAGCTTACTGCAGCATTTTCTCTTCACCTCCACCAAAGCCAATCTGTCAAATCTGATGGAATTTAAATTGGGGCAGAACGATATTGGAAAAATGGACTCCTCCTATATAGCTTTTTTTTTTTTTTACCTCCTACCTCAGTGGGCAAAGCGCTTTGCAATTTGCCTCTCATTCTCACACACTTGCAGACCAGTGGAGGCAGAGCTGCTGCACAAAGTGCTGAATCATCACAAGCAATTTTGGCTTGGTTTTGCTCAAGGACACTTTGAGATGTAGACACGAGGAGGAGCCGGGATTGAACCACCAACACTGAGATTAATGAACCACCGGATCATCTCCTGTTGTTTCACACCATCTATTTACAAAATCATACAAAGAGCAGCTTTGTTTACAGTTCGGTTTTTTGACCATTTTTTTTCTTGTATCAACAAAAACAAAAAGCTGATTTATTTTGGGCGGATGATGGTCAGAAGTTGGAGTGGTTATTTAAGACTGAGGTTTTTAAGACTGCAAATTTCATTTTCAAAGCCTGGAATAGAAGGCATTCCTTGCTCTTTAAGCAAGATATATCAATGGATAGGGATGTCCCGATCCAGCTTTTTCACTTCCGATCCGATACCGATATTACAGCCTTGAGTTTTGGCCGATATCGATACCGATCCGATCCAAGCACGTATTATACATATTCACTTAACACATTCACTTACTCTCAAGCAATATTACCCTAACAAGAACAACTACTTAATCGGGTTAGTTAGAATGATCCACAACAGCTGGTATGAGAAACTGACCTGTTTATTGTTAACAGGATTAAATAAATGAACTTTAAACTTGAACTTTAGCTGGTTTGCTCTGGCTGCTTTGGCCCCTTAATAAATAGAAAATAAATCAACACAAGAAATCTTTAAAATGTCTAACATTGAAATTAAAATAGCAGCAAGACTCCACACACTTGTGCTTTGGCCCCCTAATAAATAAAAAATAGATTACCACCACAAGACATTGTTGACATTTAACAAACAATGCAGCCTTTCCTTTTCAGTTATTTTAGTAGTGTCAGTGCCAGCCTGGTGCACAGGCACACAATATTGTACAACTGTTTAAACAAGCAATAGTCCATCCATGGCTCCAATTTCACTAATTGTGCCCAAAACAATGCCATCAGTGCTCTTTACTTAAACAGTGAGAGTGTAAACCAAATAAAAATATCACTCTCAAAAAACCAGAGCAGAAAAGAAATAGTCAGTTAACTAAGTTGACCACTACTCTTCCTACCCTCCCTGTGTGTCTGCCGTCTACATGCTGGCCTGGTGGATTAATAGTAAGAGCTGGAGCGGTTCACTGGAATAGACTGCTTGAATCGCGGAGCGCTGGGCTGGCCGGAAAACCTGGATCGGACTCTGTGAAAAACTGGATCTGAGTTCTTGGATCTGCATTTTTCCATGCAGTCCGATCCGATGCCAATGCACGTTTTTTGCTAATATCGGCGGCCGATACGGATCGGGACATCCCTATCAATGGATTAGATTAGGGTTCACTGTCCTAATCATGAGGACTGTTGTGTTTACGTTGTACTATTATACTAGCCTGGAAATCCAGACCCAAATCTAGAAAGATTTAGGGTCTGGCCATGAGTAATGAAAATGGCCCAACTCGAGGGGTGGCACCAAGAATGCATTTGTAAATATCACTGCATGCAATTGGATAAAACTACGACCAATCAGAACAATACACAGGGTGACGTATACGCTTAGCTACCAGTGCCGTCTATTCAAGGGCTCTGTTAGCTACCAGGCTGGTAGCTAACAGAGCCAGCGGAGCTGACTGGTAGATTAGACTCTTGCCATATCTGGTCGGCAAAACAGCAAAAACGTCCTTCTTGCAAAGGAAAGATTCAAGCGCCGTCTTCTGTTCCTCTTCTAGAGAAAAAGCCAAGTCTAATTTGTTCATTGTGGCGGCCAAAGCCGTTTCAAACAACTGGTGTTCATCCGTAGCCATCTTGCATTGTTTACTGACTGATTCCAGACTTCGTTGTCGCAGCATTGTCGTCATCTGTTTAGCTCGCCTATATCAGATACACCGATGTGATTGGTGCAGCTCGGTTTCGTGGGCATAGGTAATGAGCATCATTACTGATTGCCAGAGTGACTCGCTGAGCAAATTCAAATTGTGCTCTCGCAAGAACTCTGGATTTCCAGGGTACTATTGTACATTTGTATTATTGTACATCTGTATTAGTGTACATCTGTTTTGTATCTTGGTTGATTTTGAGATAATGTGTCTTATAAGCCCATAAGAGCTGGGCTTCTTTGAAGCATGACACTTAAATAAAGAAATCAAATCAAATCAAAATGTACACTCATTTTAAAGTTGAGTGCAGAAATCCATATTCAAAACTTGTTAGTTTGTTTCTTTCTTGTGTTGTATGGCATATCATATTCACTGTCACATAAGACAGCTTGAAAGCAGCAAAATGTTTTGCATTTTGCTAGATTCAGTTCTGCCCACAAAACTGGCTGTGCTCCTGAAAACGGTTGTGTACAAAGACAAAAAAGGGACTAATTTTCAGCAGAGGGGGTTTTCATTATTAAACAGACAACATTTTACTGAAGCAACAACATTGTTTATTTTTGCTGTTTTAATAAGCAATGGTGAATATTTTGCCTTAAGATAAAATTTGGTAATTGCTGGCCTCCATGCCCCACCCTCGCAGCTGGGCCCCAAAAAGCTTATCCCTTTTGCCTCCCTAATGGGCGACCCTTGCTAGATTATTTATGATAAAATAGTTTTCTGTGGATCGTCCAATTGATTAATGAATTGATTGTTTCAGCTCAGAAATCAGTAACCAAAGTTAATAAAATGCACTTCATTATCTTTTTGAAATCAAAAACAGACTATAAATAGACTAATCTTTAAAAAACACTCTCCTGTGAAGTTTATGTCACATGCACATGCATATATTGTGAAACAATATATTTATAAATCAGTTCGCTGAGTGGAAGTCTAATTATGAGGATTTGATTCAAGGGTGCTCCTCTCTCTCTCTCTCTGTCGCTCCCTCTGTCTGCTTCCTCATTCATTACAAAAAGCAGCAGTTTTGGTATTCAGAGGATGTTTCCCTTGCCTGAGGGAGACAGTTTACTGGGTTATAACTACTTGCTCTCCCACTCTGCTCTCTCATTCAACACCCTGCAGTACCTGATAGAGCTGTGCAGTAGACAGACATGACACTGAACAGGCAGCACTTAAAAGCCGCTGTCAGGGCCTCTGCGTATCGTTGTCAGGTTGTGAGACTGTCACTACACGTGGCCAACAACGTAAAAAAAACATGTTAAGTTTATGTTTTGATCTTTCCGTAAGTGCATGATTGTCTTTCATGTACTGTTATGCTCTGCAGTGTTTGTGTGTTTTTTGTTTAAACAGACTTATGCACATTAGCACCTCCTCTAGAGCCTCTGTAGGAACATAGTACCACAGAAAATGCAATTCGTTCAGCCCCATTTTACTCTAATTAATCAGTCAGTTTCAACAAGATGAATGTACAGTAATTAAGAGAGCTTGTTGCAAACAGACACAAAAACACACGCACATTATGGTGGCTCTGCTGCTGCATGTGACCCTTCACCCATCGTTAAGATCCTTTGTTCTCATCCCCTCTGTCCCTCCATTGGTTCCTGTATAATTGTAATTAAAACACGCCTGTCCCTGTACTGTGGAGAGAGCCAGTGGATAACAACAGAGAGAACAGCTGGTTGGATCTCTGGTTCCCCTTGTTCCAACCATTAAAATGAGTTATGCCACAATTTAATTCAATTAGTCTGCAGAATCTGAGAACAATGGCCCCGGATAATAAACACGCAGCTTAAACAGTAATCTCTCTGTGTTTGCTTGTTACACTATTTCCAGCAATGTTCATATGCTGCACAGGCCATACATGCCTGCACTTATATTATGAAGCATTTGTCTAACCCTGCAGAGAGGAGGAGGTTTCACACTGCTGGTCATTCAGTTGCTATCTCATTCATTCATTTATTCATTCATTCATTCATTCATTCATTGTGTCCTTCATTATGCTACTCTCTAAATGGGCAGTCTACTACTGTGATGGTATCTGTGCTGGGCTGGAATAAGGGGGAGGTGAGGGAAGATGGCAGTGATGGCACTGGGTGTAAGGGTGGGGCTCCTGCATAGTACTGTGAAAACACACACACACACACACACACACATACACACACAGACACACACACACACACACACACACACACACTGTCCAAGGAAGGGAATGGGGTGCTGCGTTATTGACTTACAGCTCAGGGGACCAGAGAATGGATTTTCCTCTGAGTCACAGGGTCTAGATGTCAGAGATGAATGAATCAGAAAAAAAAAAAAAAAAAAAGACAAAAAAACAACTATAATGAACAGATTATTTCTCATCCATTGCATTAATCATTTACTTTTCTATCTGATATAGTAAAGCTCCTTTAGTAAATGTGCACCTCATTTTCACTTCTGTCTTGTGGCTTGTCTGTCAGTTGCCTTATCCCTTTAGGGCTTTTCATGTTTTATGCAGTCAAATCAATAACGGTATAAAAGCAGCGGTGTGAAAAGAGGATGCTTGCAGTACTTCTTTGTGTGGCGATGATTTGGTCTACTATTTCCTTCAAAAAGAGATGTGATAGTATTCACCAAAAACTCCAGTAGCCTCCCAGTTATCTTTTTTATTGTATTAAATATGATGTCCACTTTTAATTAAGGGGTCCGAACCTATCCCTTTAAAGAGCAAGATAAGGATGTGAGTGAACATGTAAACTTTGAACCTTGTAAGATGTTTAAACGTGACTGATTCAGGGTCCTTGATTTCAGAATGTGTTTCGTCATGTGCCATCATCACAGCCATGTCTCATTCGTCTCAGAGACCGACAAACTCATTATACAGCACACTGAGGTTGGAAATATGTTGAAACTACTAAGAGGGGTGTTTAAGTATGAGTGCTTGAGTGTGTTTAAGTGCACATACGTGTACATGGCTGTATGCATGTGCATGTGTGCAAGTTTGTCTGTGTCTGGGCTGTTGAGGATGCAGACTTGACATTATACATACTGTTGATGTGCTTAAATGCATCCTGGTGTGTCTGGCTCGGGGCCTAGCCATTCGCAGGCCAGACCGTGTTTGTGTTTAAGTGGTGCAGGGTTGTTGGGCTACTATCAGAGTGGGAAGAGAGGACAGTGCATGTAAAATCTTCAAAGAGCAATATAAAACCACCACTCAAACTTTACAGCTATAAGATCGAGGCGAAACAAATACAGTAGAGTGAAATAAAATCGAACATGATGAATACCTCTCCACAGAGCCAGATGGATGTATGGATGGATGAAATTAATGTCTCACTCCATTTCTCATTGAATCAGAACAAGGCAACTACAAAGCCAGATGTTCATTTCTCCATCCCAGACACCTGCACCATCACAGCTGCCTGGTCTCTGCCATGCAGCCTGTGAGGCTTTTGTTCCCACGCTTCCTCCGGACATTGTCTGCCTCTCATTCGGCTCGTCACGGCTTGGAGTACTGGATAATAACCAGAACAGTAAACCTGCTCACTGTTGCACCACGTTTAAGCTCTGCACACCTCTTACCACTTCTAATGAACATTTTCGTGTCTGTGTGTGAGCCATCGTACCTGATCTGCTTAATGAAAGCAGAAACACAGCTACTGATCACCTCCATTACACCTTTTAGCCAGCACCTATTCTGCTATTTTCTATTGTTGTCCATGCTGCTTGCTCGCCTGCCATTTTGTCTGCAGTTGACGAACATGATGAGGGGTTAGTTGAAGGCTGCTAGCCTGTGTAATACACTGCTGATTATTATTCTGCTGGCGTATATGATGGAACAGCAGCTGTTATTACTGTTGTTGGTCCCCCTTGGAGTTTGTCCTCGCTCCCCGGCGTGGAATAGCATTCTGATTTCTGTAATTTTCTTGCTGTGGCATGTTGGCAATTGAAGTTTTTTTTTTTTTTTATTCATGCAGTCTTTCAAGAAACTTGTTTTTTTTCCTTTTCTGTATTCTAAATGTTGCTGTTTAACTTGCCTTTGGTCCAAGCCACTGGATTTGTTTGTTGCTTTCATGTGAATCCTGTCTGTGTGATTTCTTTGTGTTTCTTAACAAGTTTAAAGTCATTTATTGTCAAATGTAAAGCAATTACAAGAGTGGTCGTTGCCACTGAAAGACTTGGGTCATAGACTGCCTCCAACAATGCAATAAAACATGCGCTCTTAATCATAATCATAATTATAATACAATCACACAAGTAGAACAAATAGAGTATGTAGATATAATGATATAAAGTAGTACAAGTTAAAATAAAGGATAAAATATAACAAATAAAATATGAAGTTAAGTGATATAAATTGGTAGTTGCTTGAATAGACAGATTGTAACAGGAATTTAGTGTAGTAAAATGTATATGCATAAAAAGAGTGTAAATAACTGTACAAGCACTTTAGTTTTATAGTAAACAAGTGAATGATAAACAAGAATAAATATGCTGTCCACACTAGAATACTGTATCAATTATGATCAACCGTGGAAGCCTCTCTAGAGTAGATAAATAAATGAATACGTGCATGTATACACTGAGTCCCCCCGGCTACAGCAGCTCAAGGATACATGCATAACAGACCCCCGGGCAGCCACTCTAAGAAACATATATGACTCCATGTGTGGTTAGACGGACAGGCAGATGCTGGCAGCGTGGCAGGAGGTCAGGCATCCACTCAGAAGGTGAGAGATGGATGGAAGGGAGACAGATGGAAAAGCAGACAGACAGGTAGACATGCAGGAGGGTTCAGCAGGACAGTAGTGTGGCAGCCAGGGTCTCCCACCAGCCTGCATTATTGATGGGCTCTTTGACAAGCTGCTGCTGCTGCTCGCTTCCATGCGCTAATTGTGGGTTTGTGGGGGTTGGTTCTTTTTTTGTTCTTAATCTTGGTGCTACCTAGAAAGTAGACGTAGAAGGAATCCAAGCCAAACTAAATCAAATGGAGCAACAATAACTATGTTTACATGCACACTTATATTCCAGTATTATTCTTAATGTGACAATATTCCGAATTTGATATGAGTGATGTAACAGCAGTCCATTTGGATATTCTGAATTTTGCCTTTTGCACTTTGGGATATGCCGATATTATTCCTGTCAGGAACATTCTTTTCATTCTCTGAACTGGATTTTTTTTTTTTTACGCAGTTTGTGACACACGACCTCTTGTCATTTACGGTCAGCTCTGCAAGTTGTCATGGATGCACTGTACACAAACCTACTAGCCAACAGTCTGAGCAAGGCTGTGGTATGCAAGCCCAAAAGAAAAGCCCAAATTTCTGGTCGGAAGGAGAAACCCACCCACTTTTAAACATTATGAAACACTTGGATATCAACAAGTTTTTGGAAATGTACAAATATTGGAGCACTGACCTTTTCAGGAGGGTGGTTAAGGGAATGAAAGAGGGAGGCTGTGTTTGCACTGTTGATCGACTTTTCTCTTTATTAAAGTGATAAATTTCATGTTAGGACACATTAATCGAAATTTGCACAGTTTCATGTAAACTGGAGTGTAAGTGGAATATTCATTTGTATTATCCATGTAAAATGCTTAGAAGGAGTGTTGTCTTTTGTGGAACAAGGGCAAAAAATGGACTATTTTGAGCATGTAAACGTTGTGACTGAAACACAAAGCTGTCAGTGCGTATGAAGGATCTAATGACCCAGTCTTTCAGAGCTCTATGAACAAGACAAATTCTATTGATGCTGCTTTTAGACAAAACCTTATTTATCATCTATAAAAATTTTATGAGGCTGTTTCTCAGTGCCTGTTTCTCTGCTTCATTACATCAATATTTCCAGGCGAAATGAAGACACCTGAGGCTCTTTATCCAGTGTAGATTATTAGCCCACAATAGACTGCCATGACATCAAGGTCTTTTCACAATTATAAGAGTTATAAAACAGGACTTTTTACAGAATGGGTCTCTCTTCACCCAAGTAGATATAGCTTCCAGAGTGGATTCAAACCAGCCTTGATCCCACAGAGCAGTAGAAGAGGGAGGTGTCAGTGGATTGTGAGATTGGTCCTTTGATGGGGCTTCTAAGGGTATTAGTGCAGAGATGCAGGGGGGTCAGGGTCAATACAAACCTAGGATCGCTTTCCCAAGGTCAGGGACTAATCGAACTGAGGTAATGAACGATGGAAAAGGTGATAGGTAATTGGATGAAGACAGGGATGGAGAAAGATGGCCAGCACTCTTTGCTTTTATGTTTGGTGTGATAATTTTAAAAGACTAAAGTGAAGGAAAGAGGTTGGAAAACAATTATAAATGGATTGAATGGGATTGTCAATGACCAGTCTGGAACAGAAAGAAATAGAAACATAGAGCAAGAGTGATCCTTCAGGCAGCAGACAGACAAACAGACTGAGTGGGAGGTCCCTGGGCTCATCTCCAATGCATGTTGCCCTGCATTAGCACTACAGCCATCCCGCAAGAGAAAGACAGAGAGAGAAAGAGAACCTTGATAGATGAAAGTCTTCTATCCATCCATCTATCCATCCATTATTCATTGGTGAATTAGATCTCGCCTGAATGAAGTAGAGGAAAAAGGAGGAGGAGGAGGAGAGGGGGAGAGAGGAAAAGGTATAGGGCTGGTGTAGAGGAGGAGGCATCTGGATTGCAACTGTAGCAGTGTTAGGAAAGGGTGAGTAGTTCAGATGAGGATGTGGCTCCAGCAGGGATGGTATTTTTAGATTTGGGGCATTGTATAGTCTGAGTCTGAGAGGATAAAATTTCCACTGCTACAAATGTGGTTTTGGCAAAATGGGGTGAAGGGGTTTGAGGTGTAGCGTAAAGAAGGCAAAAAAAAAAGAGCAGAGTTTGTAGGGGCAGGGCTTCAAGTATTGGAGAACTGATGATGAGGTGTTTGTATGTTTTGGGAAGGGGATGGATCAGAATCTTTCAGGTTGTCGATTCTGAATCCCACTTGTCATGACTGTGCTTCTCTACCCCTGTGCACTAGGGATGAGCATTTTATGTCATTTCAATAGCTGAGTATTATTATTTGTGTATATCTGTGCTTTGCCTCTGTGTTTTGTTGTTTTATATGTCATATGTTATATGTCATGTCCACACTCCTGCAAATGAATTGCCCCACTGGGGACCAAAAATAAATAAAGTTCTAAAGTTCTTTGCATTACTTTGGAAAAAATTTAAACACTCTAACACACCAAGCTGGAGGTCAGTCGCTGGTCAGTGCTGGGCTGTTTTTTGGCTTATTTAGCTTGTTAATCTGATGTTGGAGATGGCGCAGCCCATTGATGAGGAAAGTGAGGAAAGTAAACAAACGGCTAAAGTCAAGAGGGTGTGAGATCAAAATAAAGTTTTTGTATTTGGTAAATTTATTTTTAGCCATTAAGCTCTTTATCAGAAATGGTTTGTAATTGTTATTGTTCAGTAGTGCACAGTAAATATTTGTTGTTTCAACATCAGGTTGTGTTGTTAATGTGCTAACTGGCTAACTAGCATCTTGAATCCATTCCGTCCGTCTTTCGGTTTCCCCTTCTTAATTATGGAAACAGACCACAGCCACCTGCTGCTATGAAAAGTTATTTCCTCTAACCCAGGTGCAGGACATACATGCTAACTGGTCGTTTGCTGTAGTCTTTGCTGTATTTGGGTGCAACTTTATAGCTGAGATACAAGAGACATAAGGCACTGAAAAAGTCGTTCTTTGATGTCAGTTTAGTATGTCTGAGTGTTAACGTAAGACTAGGATCCAAAATGAACACCCAGGCAATAAAGCATGTAGGGGTTAAAGTTAGCTTTCCTTTCTGCACTGCGCTTTAGACTGTATAGATTAGCTATGATATGCAAGTATAATGTTACATCACTTACAGTGCACATTCATTTTGTTATTTTTGTCGAAATATTTCCAAACATCACTCTCATGCCTGGTCCCCATCGTGTTTGTAACGTCAGTTCAAGTATCTGAGTGAAAACGTTGAATGTTATGTGAGGATCTATCATTTTTGCTATAGGGATGTGTGCTGATATTCAAAGATAACAGTTACATCACTGCATCCCGTCAAAAAATTGAAGCTTTTACATCAAACAGGGTCAATTTACGTTTATATTTATTACATATTACAAAGCAAAAAAAAAAAACTGTGATTACACATTGAACAAATACTGATGTCCAAACAGAATACTCAAGTATTCTGCCAATTCCTAAAGTGCAGGTCTGTTCCAGCCTTAGCAATGATCTCCTGATCTCTGTTCCTTATGAACATGCTGTCACTGGAATGGGGATGGCAGGAACATGCTGTGGTCGCTACATCTTCAAAGACAGACAGAAGCTTTACACTTACGTCGAAGATAAACACTAAGGAGTTTTCTCAGACGCCAAGCCTTCACTCCAATGACAATACAATCTTATAAAGGTTAAATAAACAGAAAACATAAATCATATGATCTGGCTGTTTGCCAGGTACACAACTGGAGATCATATACATAGAGCACCAGCAGTAATCTAAACAATCTCAAGCATGGGAGGCATGTGAATGTAATGAGCTCTGACTCTGTTGATTAGAAATCAGCTGTCGACGTCTCGGGGGTTTGGTATATTTGTCTAGCATAAGCAGGGCTTCCAAACCTTAATCTAACCTCTGTTATTAGACAAGTTATTGTTTTTAATCGACGACGAGAAGCCTAATCAACAGGTCTGGCTCTCTGCCAGCAGATCAGCCAGGCTCTGCTGTGTGTAACCAATCAGTCATAGCTGACCGCATGGCATTTATTTAGCAAGGATTCACATGAGGCTGCTGTGAGGGATTAATCTGAATAGTTTTCTGTATCGACTGCATTGCCTGGCTGAAATTGGGAAAAAAAAGTGAGCAGTGAATTGCAATTTGCAAATTTGGATGTCATGTGCACTCACACGGCATCTGTCCTGTATTCAAAGATATCAGCAGTCTGAGTAAGAGAAAACACGAAGCAGGGGGTGATGATGGATGGATAGAGAGAAGAATAGAGACATGTGACCTTGTCTCTGCTGTGTGTGTGTTTTAATGTTTTTATCTTCTCACACTGCTGCTCTCTGCTGCACTTGCATACTGTAGACACACATACACACACAACACATGGATGCATGCAGCGACAGTCACACACAGGCACACACAGGCACATAAGGAGCTGTGTGCTACAGGGGGTGTGGGTGTGATTGGGAGCTATAGGTGATGACAGCGTGGCCATATGCTGATTTATTTCTGTTTTTTTGGCACTGCATTTAGAGTGCAACCAATAAAATCACTACACAGTGTCCACATTCTGCTGCAACCTTTAGTTTTTATGTAAATGTTGTGGGGAAATGATAAAACCCTTCACACTCTACAAAAGCTTGATCACGTTAACACAATTAGTGTGTCACTTTCTGCTCTTAGATTTTCAATTGTGATACCAGAAGTAGTTCTCTTGTGTTTTTAACAAGTCAAATATTTGGTAAGAATTTGTGTGTACTTTTCAATGGGCATTTGCATGTTCGAGTGATACATGATGGCTGTATGTGGGTGGGTTTGTACTGTATGTGTTAATGGGCAGGCAGGACGTTGTAGAAGACACAGTGTCCTTCACTGTACCAGTGTGCTGCATCGTCTCTCTGGAGAACCGGCCAGAACCTGTCCCAGATTGGCTCAGAGGCATGAAAACGTGGTGAAGGGTACCGATCATATGAAGCTCATATGAGACTGTCTCCTCTTCTCTATATTGCTGTATTGACTCTCAGCTGATTGTCAACACAATCACAGGTTTCAGCACTACCGCTGGCAGCAGAGGGATCTATTACAGAACTGATATTTGATGGAAACATTTCTCCAGCAGCAGAGACTTTAAATTGAGTCTTGCCCCATGGGGGTCAGTGCCAGTGTGCATGATATGCATGCATATGTGTGTGTGTGTGTGTGTGTGTGTGTGTGTGTGTGTGTGTGTATAGGTGGTGGGTTACAGAAGTGGCAAATATTTTGTTTGCTGCAGTCTCCCTATATTTCATCCTCTACTGTTCTGCCCACGGGCAAAATCAGAGAGACACCCTCAGAGAAAGACAAAGAAGTGGACAGGCAGACAGAAGGGCATTGAGAACTGAGAATGACTGATAAAATGAGAGAGGAAGCATGAAGGAAAAAAAGAGAGGTGACATTGGTGGTAATTGGAGGAAAGGAAGCTAAAGCCTCAGGGGGCCTCCTTTTCCAAACGTTACTATTACGAATAAAAGATGTGTGAAAAGAAAAAAACTAGAGGCAGAACAGACACGAGAGACTGACTGAAGCTCTTTCATTTGCTTATTCAATAAATTTGGATTCAAAGCACATTTAAGAGCTTTTCAAAGACGGCAGTAATAACTCCTCGTAATCTAAATTTAATACATTTGAGGTCAGGGGTTTGTTCTTCAGGGGGTCCAGATATAATTTCTCCTCTTATTTACACTATATTCTTCCTTCTAATCCAGAGACAGGCGGAGCAAGAGACATCAATAATTCACAGCTATTGTTCCCTCCCGGTCAGCCCGTCTGTTTTTATATTAAATGATGAATTATTAAAAGTGTGTGCGATTGGAAATATGGCAAAGCTCCCTCCTGATGCTCATGAGCGCTCAAAAACTGTCCTGTCATGCAGTGGGAGCCACATGAGTGCCAAAAACAGGTAGATGCTTAAGTGGAAGATCGATTAAAGTGGCATGAGAGCATTTAAGGGTTGTATAGTACATTAAAAACAAGTTGGGAGATTAGATACTGAGAGACAACTCCCAACTCCAACTGTCTCTCTCACACACTCATTTAATGTCTTAAGGCCTCTACACATGATCAGCTGTAAAACCGCTTTGCGCTGGCTGTCCCATTGTTTGTCTATGGAGAGGGCGGCAACGCCTTACAAAGTGGCACCGCTACCCTTGGCGTCGCGCACCGCTCGGATTTTCCACCCGAGCGCTGCGCTCAGAGTTGAAATTATTTTAACTTTGACCGTGCCGCTGCGCCACACCTGGTGGTGAGTGAAGCACATTGTTCTTATCATGTGAAGGCTGCTTTAGGCTTTCTAGCACTGAGCTTAAAGTCCAGCAAAAGCAAAACTGGTGAAGTCTTTCTAAACACATTATTCTGCACATCTTTGGAAATATACAAAGTAATGTGAAAAGACTGGTACCAGACTTTTCTATTTGTTTTAACGCTTGTCTTAACCCACTTAATCATTATATCGACATTATTGATGATAATGGATCAAAAATCTCATTGTGTTAATATTTTCTGAAAAAACAGACAAACCAAAAAAAACCAAAACAAAATAATAGCCATCCCCACAACTTTGTCACATTAGAGCAGGTATTGGGTCAGAAATATTATATTTGATTTTGTCTCCCAGTCCTAGCATTGATGACTTGCTTGAGAAGATTCAACAATATCGAAATATATATTGTGTATCAAGATATAGCCTAAAAATATCATGATATTATTTTCAGGACATATCGCCCAGCCCTAACTGGAGCCATACTTATAACCCCTCCCATACACTACATAAAAACTAACAAGAGAAATCATAGCATCAGTGTTGTGTCGTTCACCCTGTGTGAGCGGCAAGTTTGCTATGTTCTACAAGCTCTCCTAGCTCTTTCAGTCTCATAAATACATAAAGAAACAACTCTCTTAAATGCCACAATCGTATAAACAAAAACAAAATAGCCAACACAAATGTACCAAATGTAGTCTTTCAGCTCAAATCAGCTACCCGGCCTGCAGGGAGTTACTGCTTACTGCTAAGGGTGTGTGCTTTGTGTTAGCTGCTGTTAGCTGCTGAACGAGAGTCTGTCACCGTGAAGCGGCACTCGTTCTTTGGCTCAGGGTGTGTGCTGTGCTACTGTAGACTGTGTGATACTGGATTAGCTGCTAACATAAGTCTGTCGCTTCATAGCAGCTCGTTCTTCAGCTCAGCACCTTCAACGGACTTTTATTTACTTGACAATTTTTAATTATTCAAATTTGGCTGTGTGGTTAATAAGACATTTTTCTGTGCTGTGACACAATCAAGACATATGTCTTTTGCCTTACCCGGACTCTAAAGTCACCATGTCAGGACTGTTAGTGTTTATCAGTCTTAACAAGTCCTCTTAACCATCCCTGCTACCACACACTGGCCTCAGGGAATATACATATTTCATATCCTCCTCAACATGTGACTTATGCATTCATGATGTACATTAATGATAACTCATGACCTCAGTGTGGCAGGATTGACTCAATGCTGGAGTATATTTACTGGATATTTGTGTGTGACGGTATGCTTTCTGACTTCCTGTCATGACTGCCATCTTAAGAAGTGTCCTCTTGACTTATAACCAGCTATACTATAGCAGAGAGACGCTCCATAGTGGCTGTTCAGCAGAAACAACAGTTTGTCTCTATTTTGCATTTCGTCCTCAGGGCAAACTGCACGGCTTCTTCTTGACAAGTGCCATCTGATAATTAGGCCTCATAATCACCCTATTAGTATGCAGCTCAATTGAGCAGAGAACAGCTTATTGTTCCCCTGGCATGAGCAGCAGCCAGTTGTAAGAGGATTATTGTAAATTTGTTGTTATGGGCTTTATGAGAATGAATCATATGTGTAATGACTTAAATTGCTGCACCGTTAATCTCAGAAGCATTTATTTTTAATGTAGCCAGGAATCTGGACTGCAACATTACAGCAGCTGTGATAAAGCCTCGATTAGGATGCAAGGTAATATTTTTGAAAGCAGGGAATCATTGGCAAGAAGGGAGTGGCACCACTTTAGGATTGTGACCTTATTTTCTGTACCTTTATGTGGACGCATAAAGCCAGGCTGAACTTTCTCCGTCACAGTTACCATGGCACTGAAGAAAGAGACCAGGGCCTTGTTTTGTTCCTGTGACTTTCAGGACCCAAACACAATAACCGTAGAACATGTAGAACTAAAGGCTGAGGGGCTAGGTTGAATTTTAAGACTGTCTTGGAAAGCACACTGATACCTCTTAAAAACACAAACAAACAGGGCAAAGGAACTAAAATTACCATGACCATTACCATGGTCAGAATGTACTTTCCAGGGCTCCTACCTGAGTCCCTGTACATCGTAGGATAATGTCATATACTATATTGTGTGTGCATTGTCTAGGCACTGGACAATATTGAAAAAAAATCATCAAAACTTTGCAATTTGTCGGTGGCTTAGTGGATAGCGCAGGTGCCCCATGTAATTTGGCTTCGTCCTTGCCCGCAGTGGCCTGGGTTCGATTCCAGGTGGTGGCCCTTTGCTGCATGTCGCTCCCTCTCTCTCTCTCTCTCTCTCTCTCTCTCTCTCTCTCTCTCTCTCTCTCTCTCTCTCTCTCTCTCTCCCTCCCTGTTTTGCACTTAGCTGTCCTATCAATTAAAGGCAAAACGCCCAAAAAATAATCTTAAAAAAAAATTGCAATTCATATTACTATCCCACAATCATCAAACTATTTTTTAACCTCTTAAAATAGCACTAAAACATACTGTATTCACTATAACTTACATTTTGTTAAGAAGCAAATATTATTATTGCATCACAGATAGGATACACTTTTTTTTTTAGTGAACATCCCTTTTAGTGAAAAGCAAACAAACAATCTTTCAAAGGCAGGTTTTTCAAATGGCGTTATGTCTTTAGATATGAAATATGCCAGTGCTTGATTCAGATGTTTTGCATTTTATTGTGGTTGGTGTGTATCTAGCCTGCTTTTGTAGAGTCTCTTTTGTTGTTGGTTGCCCCACAGTCTCTTTGGGTTAGGGTTTGGTATTGTTGTTTTTTTCCTTCAATACTGGTGCCAAAATGATACTTTTAAACTGTTACCTTCATGATTTAAATTTTGATGTTTTTCATTTTGATGAGTTATTTTAGGGGCTTGGAGTTAAAAAAGTCAAACTTTTGTGTACTTGACATGTTTTCAAAGCCTCATTGTAGTGGTGTTCATTTTCAAGTAACACTTGCACACTTTATCCCAGTCACAAAAGTTTGATGATGAGTTGGATGTTTCAGCCCTACTTGGTCAAAATGTTTTCATTTTGATGTGACGAACATCCAAAGAGGATTGAAATGTTGTCTTAGCTAAACTTTGGTGGCATAGAGTAAGTGTGCAGGCATTACTTTTTTCATTGACGCTGTTTTTTATAGCCTTGGACCTATGTGATGTGCATACAAGGCTATACATGACAATACAAGTAAAGCAAAACATTTTCTGTGAAAATAGAGTGGCAATCAGACTTTAAATGTCTATGTGCGTTTCTGTTGTGCTTTTCATTCTTAGTGTGAAGTTGTTTTGCTTTAGTCATACTTTCTTTGTGACTAGAAGTGTGTATAGTGTGTGTGTGTGTTTATGTTTGTGTGTACAACCCAGGACAAAAAGAAGCAGGTGAGATCTTCAAGGGTCGATTTGTCTGCCCTGAAAAATACCATCCAGATACTGTTTGCTGCAGGGCTTTAGGAGGCTCAGTCAGTATGGTTCATTCGCTGACACACACACACACACACACACACACACACTACTCTGAAACCACAGAGATCCCCGGCTCTGATTTGGTGGTCTGTTTGTACTGAGGCCAGATGAAGGGGATGGATGGGAATTCAGAGCCCCAGTGCTCGTTGGTGGTTGACAGACAGTGGCTGCCTCTCCTCTACATGCTGCTCTTTAAACTCAGCTGGTATCTACCCCATGCTGATGAGTGACACACAAAGACTCTCACACATACCCACACACACAAATGCCACTCACAACGGACGCTCTTCAGTTTGTATGTCACCGTAGATATTGTACCCAGCATGCTCGCAAACAAACAACATTCCCCATATGCTTCCTAAACACCCCCCAAAACAATCTATGTCTATACTTGTGAGGACCCTCATTGACATTATGCATCCCTCTAGATTCTTACTGTAACATTAACCATCTACTTCACATCTTTAACCATCTACTTCACAAAAATGTCCCACTCCCAACATCTGAGCTCCAATAACAAAACACACTTGTCAGCCTAAACTCTTTTCTAATAGCTTGATAACTGCAGCCAGTTAATTGTGGGAGAGTTCATCAATATCCAGATGATGCTTGTTACATCTCCATAGGTTGAAAGCAAGCCAGCTGAAATGAAAAACTGCAAATCCTCATCATTAATAATTAAGATTTATATTAAAGCAGGCAAAATTTAGCCCCGTGCTTTTTAATGGCTCATGATTGGTAACTGAAACAATGAATGAATGAATGAATTGGTACTTCCTGCCCATGTAAATCATTTTAATGATGCGACTTTCAAGCACCAAGGTCAGTGTGCTCCTAATCTGATTGAGTCAGGAAATTGCTCCTAATCTAATAATATCAAGTATTGGATTCCTTCCTCCCTGCCTGGATGGCAAAGGTAGAATGGGCAGTGTGATGGCTCATTCATAAGTTAGAGTTACAGTGTTACAATGAGGAAATGGACACAGGAGCACCAATGGGAAAGCTGAGCTGCAGAATTGCTTTCAACTTTAACCCATATTCGCTTTACCTGCGACAATATCATATTTTTTGTTGGTAGCTCTTCTGTGATACTGAATTTAATGCTCATTGAGAATATTCCCCAAGCTTAGTTTCAGATAATCATCACAATAGTAAGAAAACTAATGAGAGTTGTTCTAGAACCAATATTGGAAATGCTTCTGATACTGCCTAAAATGCTGGATCGGGTATCAGAGAGTATGTGAGTCTTTGCACTGATCTAATAACATGTAATTTACTGATAAACTTCGGAGCAGTTTCAGACCCAGATTAAACTGCAGTTTTCCCGGAAATCAATTAATCTTCACTACTCTAAAACAGCAACCTACACAGCAAGTTGCACAACCACTGGCAACTACTGTTTTAGAGTGGTTAAGAAATATTGATTCTTGGTTAATAGTGTTCGTCATTGGCAAACTGTTAAATTGGATAATAAAAAACAGGCATGTATTCTCTGTATGTGTTTGTTAATGTTTTAATGTGGCATACAAGGACAGCAATCATTTCACTTCCATACAGGGTTAGTAGTATGCAGCTGTTAACACATATTTTTTAATGCAGTGGTATTGATCGGTACTCAATATTGGCTGACACACGTTCAGGAATTGAAACATCTCTAAAACCAACCACTGCTCACTACTTAGCTAGGTTTGGATAAATATTAGGCTCATCTTAGGGTTGAATACAATATTGCCATGTCAGTGGTACTCTGAAGCTTTAGCGAACAGCTAAGATGTCAAGTACATGTGTGACACTAATGTGCTGATTCATAGGAATGTATGTGGAGTCTGGGTTTAACAAGACATAATTAAAAATCCAAGAATACTTTTTAATTATTCTTTAATCTTTCTTTTAATCCCTGCTTTCTTTTTCGTATTTTGATTTCATTTTTCATCCTCACTCTTTGATCCTACCTCTGATAGCGCCTTTTTACACTCTTTGAAACCTGAAGCTGAAATGGCTTTACCTCCTTTTTTATTCGCTTTCTTTTCCCCTGTCATGCTACCTTCTCACCTTTTTATTCCCTCTCTACCACCTAGTTGATCGTCTCTGCTTCTATTCCTACATCACTTCTCCCTCGTTTGTCCTTTTTCATCCGTCATCATCTCCCTCCTTTACATCCTTCCACATACTGTATAATGTACATGTTATGGAAAGTTATTATATTCAGAAAGATAGACTGAGTGGATCCCTGTAAATTCTGACATAATATTGGTCGGTGCTGTTTATAGGATGCCTTATAATGTCAGCTCTGCCTGACTGCAGAGCTTCCAGACACTGCAAAATGTATTCTCCCTCTCTGAGGAAAATGCCTTGTTTCATGTCTGCTAATCTGCCAGCATCTAAATATCTGCCACATTACAGAAATATGTGTGTGTGTTTGTGTGTGTGTGTGTGTGTGTGTGACTGTGGCAGTGTGTTCTTCTAAATGTTTTCCTCCTTACATTTCAGTTCATTTTGTCCTCAAAGTGAAGCTGTTTAGTGTGACTCTTATCGAGAGGTTGCAGCTGCTGTTGTGAGAATACCACGGCAGCCTGGAGGGACACCTTCACACAATGCACACACACACACACACACACACACCTTGGTTTACCCACACCAAGCTGACTAAGGCACACGCCCCCAAACAAGCATGGATAATAGCATGTTATATTTACCGGCAAGATGATATGGCTAAGGGATTCTCTTGAGAATGAAAGAGCATCTCACTAATTGTTCGCAAATTAGGTTACATACTGCTGAAGGCATATTTTGTGGGCATGTGCTATTCATACAGCTCTACCAACTATGCCACTTTTGTTTTTGTATCTATCATGAGATCAACAATGTTGTAGTAGTGATCAATATTGTCGTTCATGCAGGATAATGACTGCGTACAACTAACATTAACATAAGAAGGCAACACCTGACGTTTTAAAAGTCAGATGTTGCCTCTGCATTCGAGAAGGAGAGCTGTAGCATACTGCATACAATTAGCATGCAAAATAGCAGTATTGCACAAGTGTTGATATACAATGACGTATCTCAGGCAACATACTTATTCTCATGCGCGATGATGTATTTCCAGCTATGGCAACCTCCATGCTGTTGGTTTGCTGGGTATAACGTTACCTCTCTGACCCCCTCTGTTAATGGCGTGGCCACCCTGTAGGTTAATGGATGCTGAATCTCCTCCACGTCTACAGTGCGGCCTCACTGCGTCTGCCATGGGTACAGTAGTGGAGCCTTGGCTCTTATTCAGCTTAGATTAATGGCCCCAGCTTGGACTATTGACACAACACTTATCTTGTTTTTATGAGTGCAGCAGCTTCTATCTATAAACCTTAGAGCCACACGTGTGCGCAGACACACGCATGAGCACACACACAGACACTGACCTTGCTGTGGCTCTTACACGTACAGTTCAGTTACAGCTATAAATGCCGTTTACTATTTGTAACACAATTGATGTTTCTAGCTCAGTCCTAATGGCTCTGAGCTTAAGGTAATGTGAAGGGCTGAGCTGGCCTTTTAGACAGTGCACCCACAATACTATCTGAGGAGCAGACTGCAGAGAGACGGACAATGATATTTGATGCTCTGGAGATGGAAGGTTTACATCTACGTTCCTCCCTTTCTTTAAAACAGCCTAGCAATGTAGTTGATCTGTTGGTCGGACGGGTTGCATTTTTCAACTCACATTACACATGTACACATATTATCAGTTTTCTGTGTAAATAAAACAAGGGAATATGTGTACAACATTCATTTTCATTAGGTTTTCTAAGTCAAAGAGAAAATCTGCTAAGCCTGCCTGCGTGTCCCTAATGTTATTATAA
Source organism: Epinephelus moara (assembly GCF_006386435.1). Taxonomy (NCBI): domain Eukaryota; kingdom Metazoa; phylum Chordata; class Actinopteri; order Perciformes; family Serranidae; genus Epinephelus; species Epinephelus moara. The sequence goes on from NC_065515.1 coordinate 15,948,608, forward strand.
CAGGATATTTACCCTCGGTAACAGACGTGTTGCTCGGTTGGGAAGCAGTGGCACTCGTGGGTAGAGTGTCAGATACATGGCATTCCTAGAATTTCAGCCCATGTTGTGTAGAAAGATGTTCAGCATATTGTTGGTGTTTTAACCTTTACATGAAATGATAATTTTACAGACATTACAGCAGCACTGTTGTCACCTTTCTTCCTGAAACGAAGCCATGCTTTTGGCCGTTTCTTCCTCTCCACCATGACTCTTTCTTGTTGCAAGTTTCAGGCAGTGTAGATGCATGAGTTTGATGTTATTGAATATTTTGCATTGTGCAACTGTAAGACAGAAACATGCCAGCATCGATAATAGGAATTGCTAAGCCCGGAGGCAAATAATTCTAAAGGATCGGGCAATTTGGAAATGGTTCGCGACTAGAATTGCTTTTCGATTCCCATCCCTATTTATGCTCTCTAAATATAGGTCTCTAAGTAACTACTTTTCCTGAAAATGTAAATGTAAACTTATTCCCAAATGACCAATTACAATTATATGATTATTCATTACCAATGCACCATTTTCTTCAAGAACCATTGAACAACTCAATTATATCACCAATACAAAATACAGTTATACAGGCAGAACTTTTATTTTTTAATTAAAACCTTTTTTCCCTGTTTTTAGTTGTATGTGGACTCCTTTTCTTGCTTCTCCTTTTTACTCTTCCCCAAACCAAGGAAGTGGCTGGCCCCTTTCCAGACAGAAGACATCCTCTTTTTCTCTGGAGCCTTCTCCGTAGAAACTTTGACCTCTTTCAGGAGTTCAGGTGTCTGTAAAGCAGGGAGGGACTCCTCATAATGCTCCTGCATGTGGACCTCGCCCTTCGGCTTATCCATGAGTTGTGGTGTTTCTGTGTGGCATGCCTCTTCCTTAGCGTCTGTTGAGGTCTGTTTGTGGTGTTTGGCTTTCAGGTCCTCCGGCTCCCTGTGGAAGGACTTCTCCCTCTCAGAAGCATCTTGTTGCAGGAGCTTGATTTCCTGCTCCATTTTTGTTGGAGGGCATCTTTTTCAGCCCTCAGCCTCTGGATCTGCTCCTGGTACTCCGACACCCTTTCAACATGAGATTTGACAGTTGCTGCTGAGTGGTGTCAGAATGGTGTTGTTTTTGGTCCTTGAGCTCAGTTGCAAACCTTTGGTGAATCTCCCGACGTGAAACTCTCAGTGTCTCGAGCTCACTCCTAGTTTCCTTCACCAACAGCTCTTCCTGGCTCTTCTGATGAGCCAACTTCATTTTTGTTTTCCAGTTTTCCAGTTCTTGACCAAGTTTTATCCTCAGTGTTTGCTCTTTGAAAAACGTACTAGCTCCTTCTTCACAGAAAAGATCGCACTGTTGCTGTGACCAGGTCCTCACTCTGTAGAGCTCGTTGGTCAAATATTCCACCTGGTTCCAGAGAGTCTCATTTTGATTCACCTCCAACTCCAGCTGGGTGGCGAAGTCAGTGATTGTTTGCTCCAGAAAGATGAGCTGTGATGAGGTAGCTTCTTGCAACCTTTTGACTTCAGACTGCTGCTCCTCTATCATTGTGAGATCCTCATTCTCTGTCCAGCTGAAAATGCTGAAAAACAGCTGCCTGGCCCAGTTATAGGTGTCAAGGGTAGTTTGAGTCAGGCTCAAAGTCATATTGAGTGTGAAGAGAAAATCACAGTAGTATGTCGCCTGTTGAAAGGTCTAAAATGAAATGAACTGGCTTTGAATTATTTTTTTTGAGAATTGTTTGTGTGTTGACTTTCACAGTTGCTAAGTTCGGAAGTTCAGTTTTTTTTGCATGTTTACATTCAGTTTACATGGACCTTCTCTCAGGTCTCATTAGAGCTCAAATCTGGCAACCCCCACTGTCAGGCTTTTTTTTTTCAGGAAATAAACACGAGTGCAGTGAATCACTGTTTTTATTTGTAGTTATTACATTTCAGTCTCCAGATTGGGGTGCTGGATGGGTCAAACAATCAAAGGACTTTCCCCCAAGAGACTGGTAATTGGAGCTGTGTGACACAAAGTAAACTTTGAGTTATTTTAAGGCACATCATCACCATAGGTCTTTTCCTAGACCTAACCTACGTAACTTAACTTGCCTAAACAATGCTTTATCCAGTTCTCTTTAGGTGCTGTACGCATGCTCGGTGTTACTCTTGTGCCTTTTCTGTGTCAGCTTTCAAGAGCGTGGCGGCAGGTTGCGTCTGAGTTTCTTCTCCATATTTATCACAGACTGATATATTTATGAAAGAAGGGGAAAGATGTTTGTCAGCTGTGATTGGTGGGTCTGCGTCACATGACATGCAGTGCGCGCTGCTGCATTCCAAAAGTTGAACTCTGCTTATCTTAGGGCGCAGCCATCGCGACCTGAAAAAAAAGGCGCTCAGGAACAACAGCATTGCCCTGGGGTTTGAGCAGCACAAAAAAAACGCGGCATGTGTATGGTTCCGTATACATCCATGTTCCAAACCTAATCTATATAACTTATCTTACCTAAACCTAACCCATTTAACTTTACTTACCTACAATTACAAAAATCTAACCTACGTAACTTTACTTAACTAAACCTGAGGTAGGTAATTTTTATTATTTGATTATTACCTCAACTTACCTACATAACTTAATTTACCCAAACCTAACCTAACCTACGTAACTTTACTTCAGTACGTACTGACTGCCCCTGACTTTTCCGCTAGCACCACCGCGACTTTCACGTTTCAGGTTTTAGGTGAAATGCCTCAGCAACTATTGGATAGAGTGTCATTGATCATGTTTCCCTCAGGATGAGTTACAATAACTTAGGTGATCCCTTAGCAGTTCATCCAGCACCATCATGAAGTCAAAATTCAATGTCCAGTACTTAAGTTTATGACCAAAAACCTGCAGCACTAATGACATTCCCACCATCCATCAGCTACACTTTGTGTTTAGTGCTACACAGCAAATTTTAGCATGTTATGCCTGGGTCAGACGTCCTTTCAAGCGTGAGAAAGAAACAATTGTAGAGAAAGACACCAGCTTGTTAAATACAGTTACAGAGAAAGTTTACCGAGCACTGTGTATTGGTAATGTTTGTATTGTTATGCAGCTTTGCAGCAGATCAGAGGGAATGAGAATAAGCGGATGAGATGTCCCTGTAGGCTTCGCTTCCTCTGTACCTGGAGGATCAAACACAAAGAGTGAACCAAACATCACAGGAGCCGTCAGCCACAGTTAGGCTAACAGATTGCCTTGCCCAAACTTATGTCTGTCAAAGTAAGGTGGGTGATGTGTGTTTGTGTGTGTGTGTCTGTGTGTGTAAGAGAGAGACACAGTGAGAGAGGAGAAGAATTGGTGCGATACAAACTATCACACCTATACCACATGCAGCCATATCAGTCAGTGCTGAGGCGCCTCTGTTGGCTGGTGCATAGTAGGACGCACACACACACCCGCACTGGGTGCAACCAGCAAATATGCTGGGCAATAATATGCTCCAATAGAGCTGTGTTTTCATCTGTCAGATCCAGATAGCTTACGATGCAAGCTGCTGAGTCCCACCAGACCAAAGTGGAAATATTCCAATATCTTACTGTGTTTTTAAAAATTGAATATGTTCGATGTCATGCTGTTTTACACTTCACAGCTTAGAGATCATGTTTTTCCGCAGGGATAGGTTAGTTTAAATGATACCCGCCACAGTTTGAAGGAGAAATGGTGAAACGTAGATTGAGGCAGATATGAAGAGCAGAAAAAGTCCTTTGTATCCTCTAAGAAAATGAAGTTTGAAGGTTTAATATTACCTCTCAATATACTGTGGCAACAGAAATGATTGGATTTAGGAGAACAGTAACTGCTTTATGGAGTACCTTATTGAGAGCCAAATGAACAAACAGAAAACAAAGTTCACTAATTGAATTTCTGTGTAATGTAGTTAAGTTGTTAAATTAACTAGCCCAGAGCAGGTATTTATAACAGCAGTATTAAGAAACAAGTAAACACATACTTGCTGTAATTTCCTCTGTCGGCTCAGGTAGATAATGAAATGCAATGTGCTGAAGGCTATCAGGTGGGTTTTAAACTTCTACATCCACAGATGGTACCCGGACAATCGGGCATTTACTGAGCTGGTTGGCCGTGATAATAGCTCCCCGCTGAACAGCAGCTGCTTGACATCAGTCATGATTGGCTAAGGTGGGAGTTGATGCTCATGATTGGTTGATGGTGGTTAGATACAGGCTGCTGATGCTAACCGCCTGGTTGCCTGGATACAGCCATCCCTCACTGTGTTAGTGGCCTTGGCAAAGTGACGGACAGCATAAGTGCTCTGCAGAGGAATTTGTCAATCTGTTGATTCTGCTGAGAATCTCTTTATCTGTCTTTGTAATGGATCTGTATCGTTCTCTGGGCGACTGCATCTCTTCATCTCTCTTGTTCTCATTCTTTCTTTTTCTCTTTATCACTAAATGACTTTAATAACACCAGTTTCCTATAATACATATGTTTTTTTATGTGTTAGTGTTGAAACCTGAGGATTGTGGTGTGCTTCTGTCACTATCACTTTAATCCAGAGCAGGATATCTTGTGAAATAGAAGTCTGGTATGGATATTCATGGTTCTCAGAGCATGATTCCTAAACAGACAGTTCACCACCAAAATCAAAAATGCAGATCTTTCCTCTGAGCTGTAGTGCTATTTATCAGTCTAGACTGTTTTGGTGTGAGTTGCTCAGTGTTAGAGATATCAGCTGTAGAGATGTCTGCCTTCTCTCCAATATAATGGAACTGGATACCATTCAGCTTGTGACAGATGTAAACATTGATGGCGTCCTCCTCAGCTAAGCTGTAACGTTAGATTGCTTAGGTGAGCCGCAGTATCAAACTATAAGTTAGATTATTATTGTTGCTATTTGTCCTCTTGTGCTTTCATGAGCACGAGCCTGTTTTCTACGAGTGTAGTGTTGGGCACGTGTTATTAGTAACTAGTGTTATTGGTAACATGTTACAGTGATAATATTACTTTTTCAAATAATGAGTAGTGTAATGAAATTATAATAAAATTTCAGTAATAATATTAAATTACTCCATAACCAAATAACTCATTACCTAACCGTTGTAGTCACCCTACTACTGACTTGAAATACAACAAGTAATCACATCAGTGGATTAATTTTTGTAATCGTTGCATTGCGCATGCACGTCACAAAGAAGAAACCTAGCTTGGGAGAAGGAAATGCTTCAGTTGCTGTAAATATTTCTGTTACTTTGATTTTGTTGGGAGGAAAGATGATAAGCACATCATTGCTCCAGGTAGTGGTGCTAAGACTATTGCACTGCGAAAAACACAACACATAATAAACTGCATTTTTTTATTCAACAGCACTGGGGGTGATACGTTTGGCAGGTGTAGTTCGGTAGATAGTAAATAGTTCATACATGAAATTGCTCATAACAAGGTCTGTGGATTATCTTAAATAACTGAGACATGATTTCTAGAAAGAGACATTGCGGTTGAGTTTTTCAAATATATTTTTTTGGGTGTTGTGAGCCGAGCGCAATCTCACTCACACCAAACCACTCTAGAGTAATAAATAGCACTACAGGTAAAAGGAAAAAAATCTGTATTTTTGATTTTGGGGTTAGTCTTCCCTTTATGGTTTTGTCACCTCCATGACCTTTGGTGTGGTGCCACCATCATCCGAATTTCCAGTAAATGTGCTGTAAACATTCATGGTTCTCAGAGATGGGGCTTAATTTGCACCAATGACCAATATATAATATATAATCCCACATGCGTAATACATTACCATTTTATCTCTTCTGTTGGTTAAGACCAAAAGCAGTCAGGTAGAAAGAGTATACTCTCATTGGGCCGGCAGCCACTAACTGCACTATGTGGTTCCTCCGTCAGTACTGCATGCACTGGCCACACTCCAAACTCTTGGCCCAGCAGACCGCCTGCTAATTTGTTTCTCTTGGTGGACAGACACAAGACTGCAGAACTGCACATTCTCCTTGACACTTGTGGTCTGTTTGTGTGTGTGTCTGTGCATAATAGAAGTATTGACGGTTAGTTGGAGATGGCTCGCTTTGGTCTCCGTGGGAGCTTGGCCACTGACTGCTGCCATCCCCTGAGCGTTTCTGCTGTTGATTCATATTTCAGGCATGGTGCACACACATATGCACAAAACTACACACAGTATTTTGCTTTGAGAAACATAAGATAGCCTTTTAACCTTTGCAGCCATTTCTATTACTGAGAGAAGAGAACAGGCGGGAGGAGAATGTGAAAGCGAGATAAAGACATGAAAAGAGAGAATACAGAGAAGTAGGCATTTGAGAATAACGGTGGTAAACAGACAGAGAAGATGGAGATTTATGTCAGAGCTCTGCAGTCATTTATCTGTGGACACACAAAGTAGATTAACTCATTAAACTTAATGTGCTCAGTGGTCAGTTGAGTGGCCAGCGGAGCATAAACAGTCCTACAGATGCTGTCCACAACTGGACTGTAGTTAAATAGGACCATTACTATGTCCCCTAACCTACTTTATCACCTGCTGTGAGTTAGATGTGTGCAGTTCACATCAGCAGAAGCATTGAGGATCCATGTGTATTTCTATCTATGAGATTATTTGAAGTGACCTCGCCGACCTGCGCAGCAATGTACTCTTTACAGACATGACTAAATGACTTCCCGTCATCTCCCAGTGTCGACACCACCTCTGGTACCTCAGCCCCTCCCTCTGTGATTATCTCTCAAGGCCGGTGACATGCTCCCGTTGAACCCTTGCCTCAGTTGCCTTGACAACTGTTCTCACACTGGGCGGGGTACCTCTCACTTTCCCAGTGATGGTGCGATAAGTGCTACAATTATGTAAATTCTGTCCAACCAAAGTGTTTTTGCAGATTAAACATAGCTAGCTGAAAAGCTCTCGGCCCGGTGCTTTCAGCTCTTAAGTTTTGTAGTTAACAATCCAGCCTGCATTGTTGCATCACCGCACGCCTCTGAGTCTATCCTTTGTTCATCCTGTCTCTCTTTCGTATCATTTTTGGAGAAAGGAGAAAGATGGAAACAGGGAAACTCAATCTAAGCAGATAAATGGATAGATGGAGTATTAGATACAAAGTTAGATCAGCACTTTGATATGAAGAGACGTATCTGAATATACAGTTATATACAAAGGAATATATAAAGAGATGAAGACCATAGCCGTGTCCAGAATCATTCCTGTCATAATTTCCTGTCATCACTGACAGTTGTAAAGTTGTATCGATATTTTTCAAGGTGTTGTATCAAAGTTAGAAATTGCAGTATCATGATAACTGTACTATATAGTGACTGTATTTCTCACTGAGAATTGGGAGACTCAGATAAAATGACGAGGGGAAATGTGGTGCACAAGGTAGATCATAGTGAGTAATCTTGGAAACAGCCTATATTAGTTTTATTTAACTACAGTGGCTATTTTGAGGTGTACAGTCATAATTCTAGATGCTACTTCATGATATTAGTTATGTATTCTAGTGTAATCCAAGTTTTAGCTTGTAAAAATCTAAAACATTGGCTAAGAGCAGACAGCAGAACTATGTGACTGTTTAAAGGTAACACAGTAAGGTAGGCGCCCAATTTTACTACACTGATAATAGAAACTGTACTACCTCTTCAACCTCTGGAAATGAATGAGGTCTATCTTTTATATATTTTACTTTTTTTTCCCTGAACACTGACCTAATGAGTTCTGTTTTAATGTTTACTGTTGATGATGTTCTTTAAATCTGTATTGCTATGATGTCTTGTTATGTCTGCACAACAAATGTACCCCTGGGTACAAATAAAGAGACCTTGAACCTTGAACCTTAATCATGCCCCAGCCCATAAAGCTAATCTAGCTGCTACTGTATGCTAAGCAATTTGGGTTCATGTTTTGTTGTGCAGATTTATCTTAGATATGAGACATTTCTTCTGTCGACTTTCATTTGTCACGCAAAACTTTAGATGTACTTGCAGCATATTGCCTAATCCTTGTTGGAGCGACAAGTTTCTTGAAGTTATTCATGCGTGTATTTTATTCACCAGTCACCCTCTGCTCTTTAATATCATCTGTTTACAACCAAACTGTGTTGTTTCCACAATCCTGTTAGCGGCACTTTAGTTATGGCTGTCCGTGCATGTGTGCATTTTGAGAGGACTCTTGTTCTCGCTTTCAATAACAACCCCGTCCCTAAGAGACAGATTCTCAGGGGCTGCCACAGTTACTCCAGCACTGTTGCAGCAGAGTTTGTCTTTGGCACGAGCTCTCCTGCTGTTATGGGACTTAAAGTGTCTCCCTGGAGAGCTCAGGCTTGGATCCTGGCATGTCCGTGTGTTGCCATTTTTCTCCCTGTTGTCTCTGTAGCTTTACCACTTTCTGAATCAACTTTTAATGATCTTTACCGTTAGCTGTCTTCTGCAGTCTCCCCTCTTTGTAAAGGTAGTTAAGTGCAAAGGATAATATAGCTTTTTCAAAACACCTTTGATTCTCCTACAATATAAAGACAAAGGAGCTTACTCAAAATTACAAGTGATGCTCATGTGAAAATTTACCTTTCACTCCTCATCAAAAACAATCCCACTGTGGAAATTGTCCCACCATCTGCTGGTTCGACCGGCCTTATCCAAAACGGTCGCCTCTGTCAGACTTTAATTGCGTACACTGAGGTGGAGCAAATAACATTGCTTCAAGTGGAAAGTAGTCATTAGACCAAACAGTGCTAACAAAACATAAACAAACTACTAGTTTGCCATTGTTGTTATTGTTTCTGAAACATACTCATGACACAAGCAACAATGGCCATGTGGGAACTGAGGAGATGACATCATGTTTTCCCCAAATGCTCCATTTTACATGTCCACACTGGTACAAAGTAATCGGAAATTTGAAAAATCGGCACTTTAGAAGGCTTTTCAACTCTGTTTGTGCGTGGACGCGAGGCAAAAACAGAGAGAAAAATATCCTTTTCCATAAATCTTGGATGAAAACACATTATAAAACATGTTAGAGAACTTTGTTGTCATTGAAGGGTAATATATTAGAAATGGAATTGCTGACACAGTTGAGAGTTGGAGAGTTTCTGTCTTTGTATGTGTGTGAAGATGTGTATGTACTCCCAGAGGCAGATGTTGCTTGTGTAGATGAAATGAAATGGGGACTGAACATTAGAGATGATTGTTCTCCGCAGGGTGTGAAGCTGCAGCTAAGACCACAAAGCCGATGCCACCTGCGGAGCTCTGCTACCTCAGCAGTGGTGTTTTTAAAGACAGTCGATGCTTTAATATTGTTGAGTGTGAAAATGCCCCCACCCTCCCTCCCGTTTTATTGACTCAGCAGCTTTCTGGCAAACTGGTCTGAAGGTCACTCTCCAGTTTTGGTTGTTATTTTTCCTGATTGCTAACTCCCTTGTATTTAACATAACTACCATGTAGGCTGTGTGTGAACAACTGTTAGTAATTATTGGATGACAAATGCACTTTAAATATTGCAGTGACCCACATCTAAATTATAGAGTTGAAGAATACTCAAGTCTGACAAAGAGCAGGGAGGAAGAGATGGTGATATTTGCTTTTTCTGTTTGTGTTTGTGTCCTAGAACGCATGTCTCTCTGCATTAATGTGTGTATTTTTGTATGTGCGTGCCTTGTTTAGAAAATGTCTTTACATCCTCAAGAGCCCTTGGACAGATCGAGTTGGAGTGTCCCCTGATGACCCAGTACAGAGCAAAATGATTACAACCATTCATACACACACACACACACACACACACACACACACACATACACACACATACATTATTGCGGATATAAACTCACAAAAAATGTGTGAAAATTCAGCTCTACCAGTGCATAAAGGTTTCAGGAACCATGTTTGTTGTTGTATGCATGTGTTTGTATGCACATAGTAGATGCTTGGTTGAAAGCGCTCTTTTGAACTTCGGGGCAGCGTGTGTCTTTTGTTGTCCCTCTGTCTGTCGCCCACTCTCTCTAAACCCCCTCTCAATCACCCAGCACCCATCCTCTTCCACCTCATCTCCCATCCTCCAACCACAGCTACAGGCTCTTTCATCTACCCTCTGTTGGATGAGGAAGGAGTGTGTTTGTGTGTATTGTGTCTGTGTCTGTGTGTGTTTGTGTAGGTCCTCCCAGTAAGTGTACAACGGCACAAATACCAACATCCCATCAGTGGCAATTTGACCTTTCACCCTGTGTGTTGTTGCCATTCATTGTGTGACTGGCCCATCATGTTCACATTAGCAGTCTCAACACCGGAGACGAGTGCTGCTGTTGCTGCTGTTGCTGCTTATAAATAGGAGATGCACGCACACACACACACACACACACACACACACACACACACACACACACACACACACACACCGTGACGTGCTCTGTAATAGAGTAAGATCAATTTTGCTCCTGGTGTCCTTCTAACTGGCTTTGGAATGACATTAGAATACTAATAACCACGATATCAGCCGCAGAGGTCCAAGCTGGTAAAGGTCACTATAGACAGGGCACTGCGGGAGCTCGAGGTGTGTCACACAAAACACATTTGTTGTCATTCACTAATAAGTGCATAGAAATGTTCTTACTTACAAAGTAAGCACATAGAATAGAATTACCTTCAGATTCATGACATGTGCGCACTGGCTGATTTCGTTCCTACAACAGTGCACATGTTAGTGAATCAGAATCATTCTAAATTGACAGGCACTTGCCGTTATCTTTAACCAGCATGCTGTGATGCCCCCATTTCATTTGTGCGTAAAACATTTGTATGTACAGTTTACGCACAGATTTCATCACCTGCAGTTTGTGAATGAGGCCCAGTGTCCTGGAATACATATGAGGCCTTCCTGCAAGTTTCTATTTACAAAGTAAAGAAGGCAGATTTTGTGTTGAGAATGAATTTTTCATTGATTAATTGATTAGGTGAGCGACAGAAGAATGATTGCCAACTCCTCTGACGAATCGAATATTTGCTTAAGTAATTCATCAGGCAAAGAAATGCCAAACACTGGCTCGTTGTAACTTTTTGAAGAGAGGATTTGCTACTTTCCTCTGTTAAATATCACTGTGAATTGAATAAAATGCTATGAAACTATTGGTCAGACAAAAAGGTTTGGTGGACTTTTTCTTGGGCTCTTAATACCTTTGTTTGGCATTTTACCACTATTTTCTGATGTTATATGAACTAATCTATTTATAAAAATCACCAGATGACTTGATAATGAAAGTAATAATTTATAGCAGTCCAAGAATGCTTATGAGATGGGTCCAATGCTAAACATTTATAAATTATTGAGATGAACGAGAGGACTTTGCTTTTTTTCATCTTCTGGTCATGTGCATAATTAGACGTGAAATCAGCCTAAAGATTTCCTTGTTAAGGATTTTCCAGAGGGACAAACAGGACATAATAGGATTCTCTACATTGACATCTAACTGTATCCATGGTAATGCAATGAGGCACCCATTACAGGGCCAGTGCATTCAGTAATGTACACACGCATACGTACTGCACACAAAGCACACATACAACATACACACAGTGTCTCATTAGGACTTACAAAGGGAGGGGCTAAGCCCTTCTCCTCCATGAGCTGAGCGGAGGAAAAATGAGATGAGAGGTGGATGGAGACACAAGGAGAGCATGTCACTTCAAAAACAAAGCACTGTAGGGATTTGCTGTGATTGTACATAAAAGAGATGCTTTTAGTTGTAGATACACGGGAAAGTAGATTGTGCAGCTACTTCATTTGATAGTTAATAATGTATTCTGTGACTGTAGAATCTCAGAGGTCATTTAAAGGGGGATTTTCCTTCATCTTACCTTTTATTTGGTTGATAAATCTACTTCAATCTCCAGCTTTGTTTTGTGTATCTCATCATTGTATCGCCCTTCTCCCAGCAGGCGCCTTGTTTGTCACTTGTTCTGTTTTCTGGCCTCTATCCATCTCCCACTGGCCCCGAGACCAAAGTCCACTCAGCTGTAATCACTCCTCTTTAGCCTGCCAGCCCACACAGGACCTTTGCACTGTCACTGCTGCTGTTGATACAGGGGAAGGATCACATTAGTTTGGGCTCCTTTGCAGGACGGTTCATAGACAGACCAGACAGACAGCTGAGGGAAGTGTTATGTAGGAAACGTCTGGTAAGGAGACTAATATAATTCAGACTGAACTTACCCTCAGATAAAGTTACAAGTGCTTATTGCCTGAAGTCTGTGTTTGCCTGAAGCACCATACAGGCAAAGATGTTGAATTGGATTAAAGTTTCCTGGCTGTGACACAGGAGCTGGGTGTGTGAACATTTACACATTAACTGTGGTGTGTGTGTCTATGAGGACTGTGTCTTTTTGATAAAGCTGTGACGCTTTAGAGTTTACTACGAAGTCCTGTTCATCATGTTGGGACACTGGGAGAGCCTTCACAGAACTGCTGTTTGAATACATTCAGGAGCTGCGGGTACAAAGACACACTTGAAGCTTTTGACAGGCTCAGATGTGCACAACATGTTGCACAATCAGACACGCCTGATGAGTGGCTCAAAGCAAATGCAGTCACCACTGTAGCGTTTCTCTGTAAAATATTAACAGACATTTGCCCTGAAGCAGACTATTAACCTTCCTAATGGCACTGAAGTAAAGAATAATGTTAGATAATGTAATATAAACTTTATTAACCCCACACTGGGTAATTCACTTGTTACAGCAGCACAAAGGTCTAGAACAAAAGAAAAAAGTGATTGAGCATTAAATGAAAATGTAACGAGATAAAAAACGTGACAAAAATACAAATCAGATCAAATAAAAATACAGTAATATAAAAGCTGCACATTCTACTGTATTCACCTTTCACTTAAACAGATTTATACATCCAGAAGAACATACTGTCTGCTCCAGTGCTCCAGTAAATTTCTATCCATTAATCGTCAAAACGGTTTCTTAGCATGTCTAAAAAAATGAATAAAATACTTTGATGATACTGATTTTACATGTAAAGCTGTTGCTTGTAGATTTGCCACCTTATATCACCTCTTTATTGGACTGGGACCTTATCATAATCTCTCCAGTGATTCTCTCCAGCCCTCTGAGATAGCACTGAACTTGGAAGATCAGGTTTTCATTTTTATGATCTCTACACATGGAACGCCCTACAGAGTACTTCAAAAATCAGATCATTAGTATCCATTGGACAGTTGAAATCCCCAATAACCAACCATTTCAATCCAATCTGCAGTTGCTTTTAAATTCATTCTTTCATTCATTTCCTGTAAATGCTTATCCTGTTAGGGGTAAGGGGTGTGCTGGAGCCTATCCCAGCAGAAACAAGGCGGGAGGCGGGATACACCGTGGGCAGGCTATCACAGGGCTGACACACAGAGACAAACAACCATTCACACTCACATTCATGGTTGTCACAGTGGTGCAGTGGTTAGCATTATCGCCTCACAGCAAGAGGGTTCCTGGTTCCAACCCAGGGTGAGGGGGTTTGAACCTTGGTGTGGGGGAGCCCTTCTGTGTGGAGTTTGTATGTTCTCCCTGTGTCAGCGTGGGTTTTCTCCAGGTACTCCAGCTTCCTCCCACAATCCAAAGACATGCAGGTTAATTGGTGACCCTGAATTGTCCGTAGGTGTGCTTTCTCGCTGATCCGCCGAGATAAGGCCCAAAAAAGATTGAATGAAAATCCATCATCAGGACTGATGGAAATGTATAGATAAAAGTTACATTTAGGTTCACTTATGTGCTGTTCAAGTTAAAGTGCAGGGCAAGAAAGAGCAGGCAGTAATTCATGTTTCTTATGTGTCTTTTTTTCCTTTTTTGAGTGACATTGTAAAATGCCACTAGTAATGTTACACTGCTTACAGTACAGTGGGTAGAACAGTGGCTCTAACACTGACAAAAAGTACACTTTCTGTAGAAACTATGTGCTAACTATGTGATTAATTAAGTGTAATTAATTACCTCCACTCTTGTGTGTGATAACCAGCTAAAAGGATCATTTTACAAAGGTCAGATTCTGTGCAGCAGGGTTGATACCTGTAGATCCAGCACATCCATCACAATAAAGGTGTTTGTGTTGAGCACAGCTCTGCTCTGTGGCATTTTAAGGTCCTCAAAGGACAGTTGAAGCTTGCTGTAATGAATAAGCCATCAGCTCGGCTGGGGCTCCCAGCCGCCACAAGGGCCTTCACTGTCACATCCATCATGTACTGGGGGGCTGCTCGGCACAAAGGGAGGACCGCTTATCCAAAGGAGTGGGGTACAGTTGTGTGTCCACAAAGGGGACGTTTTGTCTGAAGGTCTTAGGTGATTAGCTTAGGTGATTGCAACAATGTGTGACGTGTTTTTGCTACTTACTAAATATGAATTTAGGAACAACATCTGAAGAAGACTCAGGGGAGGAGAGGTGAGGGAAATATGGGAACAGCAATGTCAGTAGGAGGTGAAGAGATGGTGGTGTAGGGGTGAGAGCGAGAGGTTGTCCTGGTCCAGAGGGGTTTGAGAGACACAAAGAGCTGCAACTCCCAGAGGACTCTCCTCCATCAGCCCACCCTGCTTTTATTACTGGCCTGATTAAACTCACCCGCCAGCCAGTAATGTAGCTATAATATATGATCTCTCTGCCTCCCCCACCCACCCACACACACACACACACACACACACACACACAAGCTTCTCACAGGTATTCTTAGATCCGTATGGACACACCCCTGTGGTTTGTCACATGACTAGCTTCCATGGTAACAGAGACAAAGACTTATTAGCATATTTGATAACTACTGTATATTTGTCTCTGTATTTGCTCTGAACAAATGTGGTGTATTTTTCAACCATTTAACCTGTGGCGGTGAAAAATAATATCTCACCATATTCATATAGAAGGTGCATTCTTACAGTGTTGGAGGGTCCAGTCAATATTTGTGAAGATCAGCTCTAAAAATAGAGTCCCCTGAGTCTGATGTGTTGAGTCTTCAGAGGTTATTTTATGGTGTTTTCTTTAACAGATTAAGTGTTTGTTGCACTTTTAACATCTTAATTAAGTTAGTAGCTTTATAAAGCTTTTGTATGGCAATATTTAGTCAGCTGATGCAAACAATATCTAATATTGTGTTTCCTTTTCACACATCTGTGATGTTTCCGAAAGCAGAGCCAGAGATTCAGGCCAAACGGGAAAGCGAGGAGTTTTTTATACACACACGCTCCCAGTGGGGCCTTCAATATAAAAGGGTTTTCATGTTACTGTGCCAATGAGCGCCTGGAGTGTTGACTCCGCTATGTTAAGGGTCGGTGTTACCCCAAAGGTTAGATTATTGCCAAACTCGCTCCCTGTCTGTGGATGTCTAGACAGGGGAACTGAGTCCTTTATCAGCTCTTTCAGAGGTGCTTTTGAGCAAAGTATTTCATTCCCCCAACTGGTTGTGCTGGCAGCCCAGTCTCCAGAACAAAATGCTGGCATTGTATGTTTCTGCAAACCACGAATACATAACCTTTGCATGCATATCAACAATTCTATAGTGACTTAATATATAAGCTGAATTTGTCATCAGGAGGTGGAGGGAACCTCTGTGAGATGCTTGTAGAGCTGCAGGCCACTGTTCATGACCAACAAACAACAAAACTAGTTGTGTTTTGCTGTTTCCAGTGGCTTTTTAGGCTCCAGGCATGGGTGTTTTGTTGTGACCCATCAATGGGGATAGTGCCATGAAAGGCAGTTGTTTTTTTACCAAGACGTTGCTTCATTTCCTGTTAGGATTTTACCCCAAACTCAGGTATTTTCAGCCAAAACATGATCTTTTCCTAACCATACCCAGGTAGTTTTTGTGCCTAAACCTGAAGACATTTTAACCACAGTGTTGTGTGTGTTGAGCTGTGGCTCAGAGGTAGAGTGGGTCGTCCACTAATTGCAAGATAGGCGTTTCGATCCCTGGCTCCTCTAGCATCCTTGGGCAAGATACTGAACCCCAAATTGCACTGGGTGGCTGTTCCATCAGTGTGTGACTGTGTATGAGTGTTTACTGAGTAGCAGGTGGCACCTTGTATGGTAGCCTTTGCCACCAATGTGCGACTGTGTGTGTGAATGGATGAATGAGACATGTAGTGTAAAAAGCACTTTTGAGTAGTCGGCAGACTAGAAAAGCGCTATACAAGTGCATTTCATTTACCAGTTAATGCTTAATGCTAAATGTTCAAGTTTCAGCGTATCTGCTATGTAATGACGTGCAAATGTTTCTTACATAAACCATATTATTAAGATGGAGGACATAACAGCTCCCCAAAAGTGAAGCCAAAACATCTGGAATGCCCCCTGGTGGCTGGCTGCAGTATAGATCATAAATCCAGCCCCCTTGACGTTAGCAGATATGACATGGGCAGAAAAAAAAGATCATAGTACATATCACATAATTTTTTCTCAAAAATGGTTTCTGTCAGTTTAGGTAGTTCTTGTCACGCTGATGTGAGTTCAAGTGATTGTTTTTCTGATAAGTTTAGTTTTAATAAGTTATTGATACTATAAAAGGGGGTTTGACATCATGACTGACAGCTGTGTGTGCAGTTTGTATGGCCACGATCAGTGACGCTGCTCGCAATTGGTCGGACAGGCGTATGCATTGGAACTCAATACTATGGAGATCACTACTGCACAGACTCTGACTCGAAATGATGTCACCAGCGCATGATGGCAGTGGCCATATCCAGGATATTTTGGCTTCATTGTTCATTGGGAGTAAGTTGAGATGTGTTGTCCATCTTTATGTACAGTCTATGGTAATGTATAACTGTTTGCAGAAACATATAATGTCAACATTTCTTCTGGTGATTAGTTTGGTACTATAGATCACGGATGTATGAATGTATGTACCTCCACCGTAAAGACACATCATACACGCTTAATGGCGCTTGTCTTGAGAAATGACAATGTGCTGCACAGAGAGCAGCTCTGTTAACTTTTCTGGTTAGATGCTTTAAAGTGGATGTAAACATAATGCTCCATCTACGACAACAGCCCTCTCCCTTGATGCTTTTTATGTACATGCATTCAGCTTAATTTGTGTTCTGGGAAACTAGGCCTGCAGTATTGTTTTATTTGGCCATCTATCATGGACTGGTACTTTTTCAGTCTCATTTCCCAGTCAGTTGGTGTGTACTGCTCTTTTCCTCTGCTCAGTGAGATGTGCAGCGCAGCCTAATCAGAGATCAGCGTATTGATTTCTAGGCACACAGAAAAAGGGCTGTTGCTTGCCATGCAATACAAAGGTACTGAGTAGGCCTAATCAACACCTATTGATTATTTTACGCTGACCGCTTCCTTCTGGTGTGCAGTTTTCTGTTCAGCGTGCCTGGTATGAAATGTGTGTGAGTGTTTCCCTCCGTTGTTCTGTCGCTGTAGAGATAATGTGCTGTCACTGAGCATTTGTCTTAACACAGAGTTAAATTGGAAATAAATGAGTAACTGTGAGGCTACATTTGATCAAATAATCAACACAGACGCACTCAATCATGTTTTTATCATAGAGCCACGTCCAGACATGAGTGCATGCACAAACGGAAAAGAACACCTGCTCATTCGCATGCATGCACACAGTCACATAGTGATGTGAAAGCAATTGGCTGCAGGAGAGGAGAGGCCAACTCCCGGAGTTGGTTGCTAATGGCTACAGGATCCAGGGGAGCGGGGAGAGATGTCGATAATGACAATGTCACTCCCAGCCAACCAGCTTTCAAAAATGGGACAGGACACACACACTTATTCACACACATGCAAGTCTGTTGGTGCATTTGTAGTGCATGCAGCCACACACACACACACACGTGCACACACACACACACACACACACACACACACACACACCTAGACGCTGAAATGGAAGAGCAATTTTCTTCCAACCAGGTGGCTGTGTTATTATAGCCGTCAAAAAGCTACTCTCCTCCAGAGGGCCATTTTGGCTCCGGGTCCAATGTTTGAATAAAGGATTTTCTTTCCTATTTTAACTGCAGGTATTTTAATCAACATATGGTTTCCCTAAATATTCATTCAAATCTAAATTTCAAGGTCAACTTGCAGTTAACTCTGTTTGACCAAACAAGAAACTGAACAATTTTTTTTTGTCAATCACTGCTTTTGTCTTTAGCTTTTACACATGTTGACGCCACCTTTTATTGGTTGTATTAGTCGGGGGAGTCTGCCCTTTTCATCAAGTCTGCCCTGGTCCTCCAGTGTGTTATGGGTGCTTTCATTGTGAGACAGTTAATTTCCTTATTCCATCCATCAGCCATGTCTGGCAAAGACAGCAAGCATCAGTCAATGTTCTACATCTTTTTCTTTGTTCTTTCAACAATCTTTAATTTTGTCACTGCAAAAGGAACAGTGTGTAAGATTTAGGGAGATTAAGTGGCATCTAGCGGTGAGGATTGCAGATTGCAACCAGCTGAAACTGAAAGATTTTAGAAGGAGATACATTTTCTGCAGAGGTCTCTTCCTCTCCAAAACAAACGGACCAAGTCATTTAAACTGGTAAAAACACTGAGTTTCACCAAAGAAGAATCTGTGCTTTTCTGACATTTGCTATTTGCAAAAGGGGCTTGTAACTAAGGTGGCTAATGCGAAAACTTGAATGACCCTATCTAGAGCCATTGTTTGGTTTATTTATTCTGGGCTACTGTAGAAACATGGCGCAAGCGGCTCAGTCTGTTGTAAAATTCTTCACTTATTATTTCCAGTCTTATTGTAACATTTTATCACTCAGATTGACCAGAGAACTCCTCTGCCTTGCGGCATGTTGTGTGTTTCCAGTGTAACAGCAGGCCAACGGAGCAGGCCAAGATTACAATGGAGCTGATGGAGATGATGTAAGATCATGCAAAACCTACAGGACAGCGACTCTGTTTTGCTGTTCAGATTGTTTGCTTGTTCAAACTTTAATATTGAATGCCGAGTAAACTACACATAAACAGAGAAATGAAGATGAATGAAATATTAATGTTTTCAAATGTAAAGTGGGTGTAGCATTGCTCCATCATCTTTGTAAGGTGCTGAAAAGTAAACCAGAAGTGAACATGAAACATTAAAAGAAGGATAACCCACAATATTCTTTGTTCCTTTCAAAAATGGGACATAATTTGATTTTTACAACCCCTCCCTCTGACAGAAAATTACTGTGCAATGCAGCTGCAAGCAGGACCCTGATGGTTTCATCTGTGGCCTCCCAGTACAGACATGGCCCTGATATTTTCCGTATGAATGCAGTGAGACTAGGATGCCGCCCTTATTCCTTCCACTTGGTTGCATATAGATCAACTGAACAGGCTCAGTGAAGAGGAAAGATGGAGAGGGAGAAAGGTGAAAGAGGAAGTAAACATGCATTCTGCCTCCAAAAAAGGCTAAGGATGAAGTGATGAGGAGACAACAAAGGTGGCAAAAAGAAAAAGAGTCACTAAAGCATACAGTCCAGTCCTCCCTCCCTCTCCAGCAGAGCGGTAAAAAGAGACATCAGCAGCACAGCAAAGCATTCCTAATGCTCCCTTTTCTCCACAGACTAGATGATGATTAATATCAATCATGTTTGGGTAACGCTGAGAGCAGAACATAAACCTTATTGTTATCTTAATGAGCCATGACCATGTAGACCAGCCCTGACTAATGGGGTTAAGCTGTTAGGGACAATCCTAAGAAGAGACTGGAGAATGTATGTGTACAGGGTTCATACTATTTTATTCAGTTTTCTCTGCTTCAGTAGGAGACACTGTGGAGAGAAAACACTGTGGAGCAAGATTAAATTAAGAAACTGATTGTTGAAAGCTGTAGTTTTTGTAGTTCCCCCAGTAAGCCTCTTATCACTCTCTGTAATGCACCACAAACTATCTTGATCTGTATTTAGTGCTCATTGGGACTCATGGAGGAAGCAATATATAAACTAAATTCCTCTTAGTTTTTTTTTTTTTTTTTTTGTATCCACCATTTGTTCTTATTTTGTTAGTATCCATTGATTTCTGGGATTCAGCAATGTTTTCTCATTTTTGATATTCTCTTAGGTAGGAGATTTTTTTGTGTTTGAGAGCACTGTTACTGAGATTAAATTAAACAAACACATCTTTTTTTTTCATTAATTCTTTTTTTTTAGATTAATATGTGTTTTAGAATTTCTTTAATGATTGGATAATTAAATTTGTGCACTAAAGAAATACTTTATCCCAGATAAGACTTTTAAAACCTTTTTTTTTTTTTTTTATGCTTTTGTTTTCATGTGATTATCTTTTAATGTCAGTCACTGTGCGTTCCTCTGCTGACACAGCTCTTACNAAACAAACACATCTTTTTTTTTCATTAATTCTTTTTTTTTTTTAGATTAATATGTGTTTTAGAATTTCTTTAATGATTGGATAATTAAATGTGTGCACTAAAGAAATACTTTATCCCAGATAAGACTTTTAAAACCCTTTTTTTTTTTATGCTTTTGTTTTCATGTGATTATCTTTTAGTGTCAGTCACTGTGCGTTCCTCTGCTGACACAGCTCTTACAGTATCACACCTGTACTGACACTCATGTCAGTGTTAGGGGGGCGCTGCCTATGTGAATAACCAACAATTGGCCATGTGCTTCCAGTTTGTGATCAAGTGGGATTCATGAAGAATTAAGAACGTTTGGTGCATCTGGTGTATATCTGTTATTTTTTCTCTTAATAGAAAATAAGAGAAAATGTAAGAGAAATTTAAGGGACTGTCGCTGAGGCCCAGAAAGTCGAAGATTAGAGTTACGTCCAAAATTGCATACTACATACTTAATATGTGTACTATCGTTTAACACAGTTATGTGAATAACCAGTAGTATGGATCTTTTCTGACAAACTAAGCTGTTACGACGTCACTTCCAGAAGGACTCCTTACTGGTTGGAGACACGTAACCATGGTAACTGATGCCAACTGATGCCAACCAATGCCAACCTGAGCTCTACCAGCAACTTAAAATTTAAAAAAAAAAATTACACCTAGCAAAGTGAGATGTTATACTTACAATTAAATTAAAGCGTTATTGGTGTTACAGAGCTGTCTTGGTCGCTGCCTGCCTTTGTTTGTATGAACCTTTTCACCTACCACATTGCAATGTGAGATATTTATGCTGGCGATGCGTCCAGTGTTTGCATATTATAATGTTTCACTGGAAATAGTATCCAGTTCACTTATGAAAAGTTAATATAGTGCTGTTTTACTGCACTATATAGTATCTTGTTAGTATGGAATTCAGATGCAATGAAGGACTTGCATCCTCACCTCATTCAAGACTGTGGTAAAGTAGTTTATAAAACCACTCAATGCAGTAAAGGATACATGCATCCAGAAACAGTCTCACACACTAACCCATAGTCACACAAGAAGACAATTTCCCCCTCAGGCACTGGGCATGTGCTGTGAATTCACACTATGCTGATGAGACCTGGTGTCCTCCACCCCTCGCCCAGCCACCAGCCTCCCTCAGGTCTCCCTCGTCCTCCCTACTCCTCTTTCTCTTGTGCTCCTCATCTCCTTCCTACACTCTCTCCTTCATCTTGCACACCTCCCCTAATTTATTAATTAGATTTTGCCCCATAAAACTTCATTTTTCCAGCTCAGTGAATCGGTGAATAATTTTCCAAAAGCAGCCTGGTAT
Source organism: Epinephelus moara (assembly GCF_006386435.1). Taxonomy (NCBI): domain Eukaryota; kingdom Metazoa; phylum Chordata; class Actinopteri; order Perciformes; family Serranidae; genus Epinephelus; species Epinephelus moara. The sequence goes on from NC_065515.1 coordinate 15,970,282, forward strand.
GTTGCCTCCCCAAGCTCTGAGCTGCCATATTGTCCAGTCACAGTCATAGCAGGCTCATACATATGCAATGTGTGCACTATGAAGTTGTTATAGTGCCCTCCTAGTGTTTGTAGGAATAAATCTAACCTCTGGTATGTAAAGAACCTAGAAAAACCTACACTAACCATGCTTCATGCGGCTTCATGAGAGTTTAAGGAAAGTTTCTGATGTCAAACAGAGGTTTTCCATATGCATGCGACCTTTGAAATCAGTATGCTTGATTTATGCTCACTGTGCAGACAGATGTGCATTAGCTGGGTCAACGTCTCATCCACCTACCCTGGGAATCAAAAACTGGTGCTATAATGGCACTGTATGAAAACCAAAAGAAATAAACATCATCAACATTTAGTGATTTTCTAAACCTTATTGACGGCATCCTAAAGTGCAGGCAGGAGATGTTTTAGAGGAGATGACTATCAAGATGGTGACAGCCTCTAATCTATAAACACATGGATGTACTTCAAGTGTAGTGCACTTGAAGCTTCAAGTACCCAGAGTAAGATGATGCTTCTCTGATAATGGAGGAAACCCAAGTAAAAACACATGAACTTGCACAACACACACATACACATTTTGTGGTTGCATAGTATATCATGGTGGGAAGTAACTGAGTGGCCTGCTGTGCCTGATGTGTGTATGTGTTTGTCTGTCATGCTGTTCCCTATGTCTGACATATATACTACAACTACGTTTCAGTGTGTTTCAGAGTATAGATTTGTGTTTGGTGTTACAATGAGGGTTTAAAGTGCAGGTAAAGCAAAAATAAATATGTGTAATGAGTTTGTCACACCACAGAAAAATATGTTATTAAGCACCCAGAAAAATTTGAATGCTTAAAAAAGTTGCAAGGTATATAAAATTCCGTTTTAAAATCATGAAAAAATCGTCAGTATTCTTTGTTCTGAGACACTGGGGCGTGTCCACTGAATGCTCAGAAGCCACGCCCACTCCTGGGAAGGTGTAGCCTCTTTTAATTGTAGCACTACAATGGATGCTCCATCTAGCAGCTTTATTGGACTTTTGCAAGCATAACATGTTTGAGCCACTGGAGCCAGAATGAAAGTACACGTTGGGTTCTGAGACAAAGGAACATGCGGGCCGGATTGCAGGTGCTGGATGATGAATACAGTAAAATAAAATGAGAATAATAGTACTTTATTTTAATGTTATGATGTTCTAATCCTCTGACTGCTGACTTTGTGTTGGCTCTCACTTCTGTGCCAGCTGGAGTATTAAAGCTGCCCCAATAAGCTGCATTTGTAACATGCATGTTAAACTGTGGAGATGTGCTGCTCTAAATGATCAGAATAAGCAAAGGAAATCATTTAAATTGTATTTTCTGAATTACCGTAGCTTTTTTAAAATCTAATTTTAGGAGCTTTCGTTGCACCCTTTATGACTCTGCTTGTTTCATGGGCCCGTGATCTTTGTGTTTATGCGAGGTTTTGTTCTATGTTGTTACATAAGCGTGGAAGTGTCACATGGCTGAAGATAGATTGCCATTAATCTTTGCATGTAAATTATTAATTAACAATCGATACAGTGTTTTTGAGAATGGATTCAGTGTCACAAAACATAATACTGCCTTACTCAATTGTGACGATATTTTCTTACACACATAATTAATTCTGCAGTGGCTGGATGTCCTGTCCCGTTCATTGACATCAGTTGTTGTATACCTTTTATATTTTTTACATGACAGCAAAGAACAGAGCCTTGTAGATAGTTGAAAATTTAAACCTCAGAAATGATTGTCTGCTGTGGATATACTGAATGTAATGTGGGGAAAACAATACCCAAAGTCCAGTCACGAATATATAACAGATACACACATTAGCCTACGTGATTAGTTAAAAAGTATGACTCTGACTCTCAGTGGAGTCATCTGATACTTACCTTACAGGCTCCACAGTGGCTGTTCTCAATGAACCTCCATGAAATCAGACCTGATCTCTCAAGATTAGATTTGCTTCAGTTAATGTTTAATAAGGGATCCATGCAGTGCGTGAGTTTGCATACTGAGACACTGATACTCGTCCTCATCCTCTATTGGACTGCTGCCACAGAAATAAAGTCTGGATTATCCTAGCCATTATAGTGTGTTTAGGAACATGATATTGACAGTAAGTATCATGTTAAAAAGCTAGCATTGATGTGGCTTGGAATGAGAAATGTAACACATGCTAATCAAAACAGTGTTTGTTCAGACTAGATGGTGCAGCTCAGACAACTGGTTTATTATACAATATGCTTCTTTTTAGTTTATAATATCCCCACTGACAGAAAATATTCTGGATCTCATAGGGCTTAAGATGTCTGACAAAGTTTGAGAGACGCGACTGGAGCTGAAAAGTTCAGGCGAACATTTTCCCCCGATGAGATGAATCAGACAGCTTTTAATTCACGCTGTTATCAGCTTGCCTTTTCCTCTGGGCTCTATCTACCTATAGAGAGATGCAGGGAGTCAGCGAGACTCACAGAGAGACTATTCTGATCTTCAAGGCCCTGCGTGGTGCTGGGAAGAGACGGAGAGAGAGGTCTGGGCTAAACTTTGCCTCACTCTGACTGGCAGAGATAACACTTCACAGCAGCAGCTTTGTAAAATAAGAAGAGGCTGGAAAGGAAGGGAGGGAGAAGTGAGGAGCAGGAGTGATTAACTTTCCCATCAGCCCCCTGGTCAATAACACTACTTTCTGTTGACTTCCTGTTTGTCTGATTGGAAGAATCTGTGGCCTACTTCTCTTCTCTGTCCAGTTCCACCTCATCTAACTTCTTCCCTCGTCTCCCTTATTCCCATTCAACCTCCTCTGTGCTGTCGACCATGCCCATTTAGCCCTCCACTAAACTCCAAATCCAGTCACCACAATGGTTTTTGTTCCTGTGGTGTGCTGCCCCAAATGTATGTGTCTCTGTTCTGCAGTCAGTTAGGGTGTGTACATGTGGGCTTTTAAGGAATACAGGAACTATCAGAGCTTTAATGCAAACATGCTGAGAAAAAGCAACAGTAACTGACAGGGCAGATTTTACACATTAAAAGGCCTGTCATACATTTTTAATCAGTTAAGTGGGCATGCACACATCAACAAACACACACTTTTTTTCTTGTTTTTTTCCTGGTTTATAGGAAATACTATGGACATGACAATTAGCCTGTGAAACAACAAACATGACCCACTTCATGTGGTTCTCAAGAACTTTGCCCATTAGCGTACTTCCATCAGCCCGCTGCTTCCATGACATCCATGTCTTGTTTAAGGACTCACTTTGAAAAGTGGTCTGTGTCCTTTATACCCACTTATTAGTTACTTTTATTTAGATGTAATTTAGATGTAAGTAGTTCCTGTTTATGGACAACAAAAGCTCAAACCACTTTTTTGTCATGCTTAAATTTGTTGGACACACACACACACACACACACACACACACACACACACACACACACACACACACCATGAGCTGAAATATCCACGCCAACTCCACTTTTTTTGTTTGTTTTTTTACAACATAGGTGTTTGTGTCCCAATAAGTAATGACCGTGAGCCAACATGCACAATACCAGGACCCAAAAACCGAAGCAGATGAATTGAAATCGGCCACTTTACATTTTGAATTAACACCTGTGCTTTTCCTACTGGAACATGTCAAAATGTTGTCTGTGAAAAAGGTGTTGTGGCAGTTCAACTGGATGAATGAAACTGAATGGGTTGAGGCAGTTTATTGTAGTTTGAAGAAGTGGAGCTGAAGGCTTGAATGAAATGATGGCTGAGGTGGGCAGGGATGAGAACGAGGCTGGAGGTGGCGGGTTATTGTTGAGGCTGGCGTGGTGAACCTGAGACACAGAACAGAGTGTGAATTTATGTCTAAAAGTACAAAAAGACAAAGTGTCAAAAACCTTGAAGTTGGCCTTGATGTCTGTACCACAGAGGAGACAAACTGAACAATCTGGCAGTCTGGATGTCTGAGCCGGGGTTTTATACTGCAGTGGCTTGATTTTAGATGAGGTTCAGGTGTGCAGTTTCAGCAGCTGGAGGATACGCAGGAGGAGGGAACCAGAAGGCCACGCCCAGCAAACACAGAGACAGACTGAAAACAAACATGAGCCAAAACTCTAACTAAAGGCCTTTTACAACTCATTTGTTGTTTGATTTTAACCCAATCAACAGAATAAATGTTAACATTGTATATTTCTGCAAACCATATGTGTTACATTTGCGTGTTATCAGATAGGTTGGAACTTTACATTTCAGTAACACTGTGGTTAATTTGTGGTCGAGTTTAGGCACAAAAACCACTTGGTTGTGGTTAGGAAAAGATCGTGTTTTGGCTTAGGGGTCTACAGCGTAGCAGGTGTCTCACCTAGGTATAACATATGATATGTAAGAAACATACAAGTATGAAGTTTCCTGATTTGCAGAAACATACAATTCCAACATTTTTTTCTGGCGACCAGACTGGTGATTTCAGTTACCTCCAGCCAAGTATTTAAAGCACCACACCAGTACTTTATTTTACTGCATTTTCAAAACATGCTGCACTGTTTTCCCATTGGCTGGGAATATTAGATCCTTTCAATCAGAAAAATCACATCTTATAACATAACAACATGACGTATATGACACAATAGTGCACAGTGACAATGACTCGTCTTAGTAATATACTTGTTTAACTACATTTCTAATTCTCATACTTCATATCATGTAGTCAGTTTACTGAGCCAGAGCTGTGTCCTGTTTACTCTCTATTTATTTTGAATTAGTGGCATAATTTTTTACATTTATGTTCAAGCATCTTCTCTCCAATTAGTAATAGTTATGTTGACTGTCTTGTTCCGTGGCCATTAATTTACAATTGCTTCCATTCAGAAATTGATATACAGTACACTGCAGTAATCAAGTCTGTCATATGCAGTAGGATTACAGTAGTCCCACCTAACAAAGAAGCATTTTGACTGTGTTCTTCACTCAGTGACACCGTTTTTGGAGCTGTATCTATTTTTCTTACATTCCTACTTTACATTTTTCCTCTCTAACATTGCTTCTCTCTCATATTTTTCCATCTATGTCGCTCTTTTTTCTTTTTCTCCCTCTGTATGAATCTCCTATACGTACCATTCCTCAGTGTTTTTGGGCATTGTGTGTTTTCCGTCTGGTCCCCAGCATCATCTCACACCCCATCTGGCCTCTTGATTTTACTCTATCCCTCTCATGATGTATTGACTTGGCTGCCCATCACATGTGCCTCACACTCTCTCCCTCTTTGTCCCCCTCACACACACATACACAAGACAGAGATATTAACACTTCTGAGAATGTGTTGAATATGTGATTCTCTTCATCATATAATTTTCACCACTCTGTGTGTGTGTAGTTTGTCTTTCGGAGCTGCTTAGCTTGCAGTCTGGCAGTATAAATATAACACAATGGATTGGGAGCTACAGTAGTTCCTCATCCTGCCTCCGGTTGTCCCCGGCTGGCAGTCTAGCCCAGTGAGTGTGCATTCTTAATGCTCCCCTGGCCTCGATGAGAGAGATGATTGGTAGAATTAATTGTGGCTGGAGGGCCGAATGGGAATAAGTGAAAAAAAAAAAGGCGAGATGGAGGAATGGATCGGGGGGGTTATCTGGCTGGTTATACTGTTGTGTTTCCTTCCTTAAAGCCTGGCACTAGAGGATGTTGAAGTTGTTTTTATGCACTCACACACTTTTGTCTCTCTAGATTAATATTAGCCCAATCCTATTGTCTTTTATGGCTCAGTTTGTCTTTCTCTTCGTTTGTGATTTACACCTGTGCGCTTGGAGGGAAGAGATAAGCGAGGCTAATACAGCCACAATCATAATGTAATGGTCTCCTCAGCTCCCCCGACTGTAATGCTATCAGAACATAGTTTATATCCTGCAGTGAGGTGTCATTAAATGAGACAAATGGAGCTTGAAAATGGGGACATAGAATTTGTGTGTGTCTATGAGTGTGTGGGCTTGTTTCTACTTGTGTGAGCCTGTTTGTTTTGGAGGATGGTGAAGAGATAGATGCTGTGTCCTCTCCCCTCTCTCCAGGCTCCAGTGTAATGACAGCTCATAACTGAGCTCCCAGCAAAGAGGAAACCATTGCTCTTATCGGTGCCTTTCCACATTTCATGTCCCTCCCAATTTGAGGGCAACAGATTTTCAGCATGAAACAGGTGGTAGAGTGGAAGAATAATGCAATAAAAGTAATACAACTTCCAAAAATCTAAAAGCAGTCCTGGGCTGTGAGGGATGTGATACAGAGTGGCTTATACATGTGTTTGTGTTGCTCTCACTGTCAACAAATTGGAGGGCCGCCTTGAAGGATTTATGTGCTGCTTTTATGGGGTCGCGTCATAGAATGCCTGTATGGGAATATAAGAAGCTGGGGGTTGGGTCTCTATGTGTGTGTGCGTGTATGAAGGGTTTCGGGGGGTTAGAGTAGTGGGGTTCTGGGGAAGCTGTCTCATCATTTATTTATACAATCTACAGAAGAAGGGGTTAGCGGAGAGAGGGGGGCTGCCTTCTGCAAGCCGCCCTGGGAATACTGTAGGTCAAGAGTTGTTTTTCTAGCTACCAGCACAATTCTTTGTCTGAAAAAGTGAAGCCAATGAATGAGCGCACTCTGCTGCACTGGATCTTCTCTTCTCATAGCGTGTTGTACTCAAATATGTCTCATTATACTGAAAACAAAAAACCCCTTGGTACCCTTGATGCTCTGCTGTTGAGGCACCTGCATCTCCTGCTTGTTTAAACAGTCTAGTGATTCAGATGTTGATGATGAAGGTGTTAAAATGAGGAGGATTGATTGACACAATATTATTCATCAGCAATTAATTTACTGAGATGCAAATATTTTGATACTAGTTTTAAAAATGCTCTGTTTTATATTAGTGTAAGTTAGATACCAATTGTTTTTCATTTGTGTTTTTTATATGTCATTATTAAGTAATCTGCTAATTATTAAATGAAGCATAGTTTAATCTGTAAACTGTCTAAATTAAAAATTATGTCATGTTATTTTGTGTGGTCAACATTCAAGAAACTGAAAGTAATGAATTTATTAGAATACAAAATGGACAATATCGGTAAATTCCCATGCTTGTGTAATTATGATTGATCAAATAATTGATTTATAAACTACTTTGAGGGATAGAGAACAAAATGTAGGCCTCACTGCTGTTGGCTCTGACTTAGTTTTGAAGGTTCTGTTTGTAACTAACAGAGAATCCTTGTTTCCAGCAACCCGGGGGTTCACAGCGGGTTGGTGCCCATCACAGCACTGGTTGTAATCCATGTAACAGCAGCAACAGAAGTTTACTGATCTGGTGGGGAGTCAGGGCAGTTGAGAGGGCAATTTGGGATCAGAGCCCTGGCGCTTGGGTATTTCGTCTTACTCTGGCTGAAATCGAGTTGCTACAGGGCGCTAAGTAAAGGTCTGTCTCGGCCGGGCCACCACTGTAGTTTGTATGTAACAGAAACACAGCATGTGTGGTGGGTGCCGTTTGTTGACATTAACGGGCTCCATTTCTTAGCTACTTAGCTACAAATGATTTTTACACTGATACATTTGAAAGTGTTCAGATTAGTATGGGTAGTGACTGCTGTGGTAGTGGGCAGATCACAGGTTGCACTGAATGAAAGAATGCTTGTGGTGAGTGGCTGCAAGCAAAATCATACAAACTGTCTTTTTTTCTCTAACCTGGGGTACAAAAGGGATCGAATGCAGGTATTGTTTGATTAAAAAAGTTGTGATGCTACTTGGTACTGGGCTATTTCCATCTATTCCTTTAAGGTATTGAGCACCAATATCCAGCCCCAGTTTGAAGTCGTTAAATGTTCCTAAATCTAATTAAACCTCATATTGATTTTTCAGTAGTTTCAGATAAATTAGATCCTCAATGCATAGTAGTTATGTCGCCTTGAGGCAAGTGCAGTTTTTCAGCTGCTGTTAACTCTCAGCCCTGGTTGGTCAGTTATATAAACATTATAGCTACGAAATGTCCTCTCAAATACTGTAACCTCAGGACTATGTAGTTCTCTGGAGGCAGAGGGGAATAGTGATTATTGTTGACACTTGAAGTGTCAGTGCTGAAGTACTGTTCAAAACACACACACACACACACACACACACACACACACACACACACACACACACACACAAAGCACAGGCATATATCACTACACAGCCCTACAGGGACAGAACCATTATTTCCTACCGAGGTGCTCCATCATCATCTCTTTGGCTTGGCCTTACACACACACACACACACACACACACACACACAACTCTGTTTAAGGTCTGGAGTTTATTTGCAGATGAAGGGAACATTATTTCTACCCTTATCCGGGGTGTCAGGGGAACCAGGACTGCTGACGACCTTGTAACATGTCTGGATGAGAGGGTCGACGGGTCTTCTGTGCTCCCTGGTGTCTGTATGTTAGCAAAGAGGCAGTGATCCCTCTGGAGACATGAGTCCAAGACCTAGAGGAGGCCACTGACAGTGGAGTTGCTCATCTTGGCAAATAACAGAGAGAGTTAACATCTTGGCATGGGATTTTATCAGAGAAACAATGGTGTTGGATTGTAAAACAAGTGTAAGAAAGTCAACAAAATTATGACTGTGGACATTTTTTTTTTCACATTTGCAATTGTATTCTTTTGGGTTAACTTATTTAGGAAAGTGCTTAAATTTTTCTATCCTGTCGATCTGCTTAAGCTCTTGTTTCCTATGAAGTCTAAACTTTCATCTACCTTCACATCCCCCTGATGAACGCTGTTGGACTCTAGAAGCCATCTCTATAATCATCCACCCTGACTTGTGATAATGAGAACCCATACTGTGTAGCTGAAAGAGAAGCTGTCAAGATTTACATGAACATGGACACCACAGATTAAATTAAAGATACAGTGAATGTCATCATAGCCTCATGAATTCAGAATGTTTTTGTAATTAGGTTTTGATGGATTTACACTGTAGTACGGCTCATGTTAGGAGGCAGGTGAACAGTTGAGACAATGTAATTATGAGATGTTAATGATGCTTATTTATGCTGAAGTTGGTTGAAGGTAAAGCGTGTGGCAGGTTGAGGGGAGACAGATGACAGAATATTTTCAGCAGAGAGTCTGTTGGTGAAGCCTCAGTAAAACAGCTGTGAGGATGAACTGGCTCTGACTGTGGCCTTTGTTCCTACACTTCACACACCTCGCACACATAAATACATGAACAAAAAAAATCTGTGCATGTGCTGATATGTGGAAATGCACATACACACCCCCACTGATGTGTTCAGTTGTGCATGAGGTCAGCGGGAAACAAAGAGATGGGGGTGCAAGGTCATTTCATCACCCCCTCTGTACCTGCAAAGTACCTTCACATCTACACTTTGATCCACCAACACACTCGCTCTGTTAGTCAGCATCCATGTAAGAAGGAAGGTGATTTCACAAAATATATACACATGTATTCTTCTGGAACATCTCTTTAAATGACAGTCTATGATGGCATTAAAAAACAGAGATATTACCTAATCAAATTTAATTTTTCATCATGAAATTACAGGTATTTTTGTTGACATTTTCCTGTTCATTCCTGTAGGGCTGCGACTACCGATAATTTTCATTATCAGTTAATTTGCCAATTATTTTCATAATAAATTCATTCATTATTTTCACCAGGACAAAGTGAAAATGCCCTGTGTAATTATTTAAGGGAGTCTTTAAATGGTGTGCTTTATCCATTCTTTCATTAATTAATTAATTAATTAATTATTCATTAATTTCTTGGACACATGAAAAATATTTTAAACCTCATGTTTCATGTGCAGGAAACGTCCCACAGGTGTTTAATAACCCACAGTTCCCAACTCGTCTTTTCCCCCCTGTTGCTCTGCGTCTCTGTCCCTTCAGTGCTCTTTCCTACAAAGTGTTCATTAGCTGTGTAACCTTTTACTTTGAATTACAGTGCAGCTCAGTCTGCTGCTTGCCTGCAGGTCTAACTAAAGGAGCATGTTGGACCATTAGTCATCCTGTCATGGCGCACTGACTGTCCAGGCTCTCAGTCATTCAGCTAACCTGCTAGCCGGCTGATCGGTCAGCAATTCAAGCATGCATCCCTCTATCCAAACAGTCATCCATCCGCTCGTCTGCAGCAGGCAGCCTGTCAGCTGGCAGCTGCTGAGGTGGCTGAGCTCTGCATCGGTGTAGGGCTGAAGGAGTTGTGACTGCAGCTCAACTGTGCAATTGTGTAGACGTGCGAGGCAGATTTGTGACCATCTGCTTCATTTTCTGTCTCTGTCTGTCTTTATTGTCTGTATACATTTGTTTCACTTCCTTTTTTGGCAGCCTCATCTTCTCCTCCTCCTTTCATCTCTCATTCTTATCCTCGTCTTCTCTTGCCCTCTTTATTGAGTGGATTTGTCGGGGGCTCTGGCATGCAATTACCTATTCAATATGGTACGGCAATATCTGTCGTATATGTTTTTCCTCTCGTTTACTTAAACTCTTGTCTCTCCTCACCACTGAATCTGCATCACCATTATTGCACTACAGGAACTCTGTTTCCTTGTTCTCTGTCTCTCAGTCTCCATAAAAGTCTCTGCTAATGCTAAGTGGAAGTTTGTTCTTGTTTTTAAACTACTACTGTAATGCAGTCCCATTTTCCAGTTGTTATCATTACCATAATGATCTTGTTTTGGATGTTGTAATGAGCACTCCTTTGATACACTCATAGAAGTTGGCCAAGGATATTCATTAGGTCTCATACATCTGCTGTAGGAAGTTTTCCTCTCCTATACTCCTTAGGATTTGTCCGTCCCCTACAGAATGTGGTTTAATTAACTTATAATTGATTATCTTATTGGATGTGGAGGCAGTTTCTCATTTATTTTCCTTGTAAAGCTGTTGGACTTTAAAGCTGCTGTTGAACATTTTTTCACCTTTTCATCACAGGCTTGAACGCCCCTGCTGCAAACATGCGTGAATGCTTGTGTGTGAATAGAGCAGTGATATTGACAGGCTGCAGCCTGGGGCGTCTCTTTCTTATTACTGTGTTGAATAGAAAGTCTCTCCATCTACCAGTTGCAGCCAAAGCTCACTTTATATAATAACAAATGTTTATGATGCAGTGTCAGCATTGGATCTGACACTGTATCTGCTTTATCCAGTAGAACCCACATCTCTCTTTATTCTGCCTGGAATAAAAATCTTCGTTTGACATTTAGATAGCGATGACACATCAGGTCTGAATGATGAGAAGGTCAACTGTATATGGAAAGAACATGTGAGGCACAGTGTGGATGAATTATTGTTTGATATTGGATGGATAAAAGTGATGGAAAAATACCAGACCGGGTTGTCTCAGTTTGTTGCTGCTGTGGCCTAACGTAAGTTTAAGATCCAAACCAGTGAAGAGCCACTGACATGAATTCACATGTTTAGTATATAAGTGTGAACATGACACAGAAATTTATTGAGTGTGTGTGGGGTATGTGGACTACTTGGGCTTGGCAGGTATCTGGCAGCCCTGAAGAAAATGTTGGCATGGTTAATTTCTGCAAACCATGAATATGTTCCATTGATTCATACGTAGTATATCAGCGTCTCTTGAGTGACATAACGTATATAAGTTGACTTTGTCATTGGGAGGTAGAGGTGGTGGTGGATGGCTTTTCTGGCCAGGATTGTGACCCAAAAAGGTGTTGTCTTTTACTGAGACATCACTGCTTCTCAGGCCAAAACATGTTTTTTTGTAACCATAACCATGTGGGTTTTGGGCCTAAACCGAACCACACGTTAACCACAGCATTACAAATCTAACATATCCGCAGTGTGCAGAAACATACAATGCCAACATTCTTTCTGATGACTGGGTTGTAACTGGCCAAAGGCAGCATATTAAACACTGTCAGGTGTCAGGTAGCCTGCTGTGAATGATGCAGAGGATTATTTGAGACGGAGCATCAATGCTGATTGAATTGGCTGGTTCTGAAAAAGACGTGCAGGGTTTAGTCAGACTGAAGAGAGACGGAAGGAAGCTGTTGATCGAATTGTAACACCAGATTAATGTCTGTTGGCTTCGGTTCAGACAAACCCACAGGAACATACCTACAGAGATATGTGTTTGGAGGGCTGGCCAAGTTGGACACATAGCAGGTCATAAAACATTGACACCAAAAAAGCAACTGTGTATCACCCTAGTCTGCTCTAGTGATTGCTGACACTGTGTAATCTGATCGCAGGCAACATCATTCAAAGTTATGAGATTTGTTTTTGGTGGTGAAATGTTATTAGTTTTATTTTATGTTTATGTATTTAAACACTGAAATACTTTGGCTCCTTCACTCACACACCATGATGACTATTGACAATCAAGCTGTTTAGCTTCCCATCTTTCCCGTATTGTGATGTTGTCTCACCTAATATCACTGAACCTGGTGTATAATCGCATGGAGAAATCCACCAGGTACATGTGGGTAATTTTGGTGTCTATAACCTCATCTCTTCTGCTATGGACCTCCAGTATCTCTTCAGCTGTATGTTCACTGTTCTTGTTACCATCCTCAAGAGAAAGTTTTAGCATGGCTTCATCTTCTTAGGGCCTTCTCACCACCATATAAACTTTGTTTGTCATTGCTTATTAGCTACAAGCTGTTAGCATGTGTAACTGTATAAGTGGGAGCAACTTAATCAAAAACTCTTCCGTGGGTCAACATAATAAAACTGCGTCAGCGCTTTATATATTTGTACACTTGTGTCCTTCAGCAAGCAGCTAATCGATATCTTTTTGTCTTCTTGCTGTTTCTCCAGTCACAGATGAAGACACAGTGAAGAGATACTACGCTAAGTTTGAGGAGAGGTTTTTCCAGACCTGCGAGAAGGAGCTCCTGAAAATCAACACATTCTATTCAGGTATTTATTCACTTCAGTTACATCAATATTTGATGCTGATCATCTGTACCACTATGAAGCCATTTCACCCTGATTTAAAAAATATACTGACAATTAAATCCTGGATCTCAGTTTATATTAACTTAACTTATCATTGCTTTGACAATTTTACACTTGTATGAACCATGATATAGGTATCAGCTGCCATCATTTATCATCATTCTAGATGCTGCAAAATGTTTTGTGCACATTTTACTCTCTACTGAGCTGCCCGTTTCAGTGTTGAATGACATCGTATCTAATTTTGGTCATTTGGTTGAAGCTGCCAGTGGAGGTCATGTTTAGGCGGGCAGCCTGTGCCTGTGTGTATTTCAGGGAGCAAGGGAGTATGTGTGTCTCATGTAACGTGAGATGGAAGCCATAATATATTCTGGTTCTAGAAGACTGCCCACTGGTCTCAAACTTCAGCTCGGGGGGAAGCGGGAGATATCTTAGGACGGAGAGTGCTTCCTCCAGAGGCTGTTTGTGAAACGACAGGTCAGCTGAGGGCCAAGGTTGACTGGCAAGATAGTTCCAGCTCATAATGATGGGACATAAATGGCAGATTGATGGCGAGAGTAGTGAACAAACAAGATATGAATCATTGCCAGTCTTGTTAGCAGAAGGTTGATTTACTGAAGCACTGAAGAAACTTTGATCCTCAAATGTTTTTTCCTCTAACAACAGTGCACGTCCTGGTTACTGACTTATTCTAGAAGCTTGCTGCTGTTGCTGTAGAGGCCACGTCCTGTTAACTCGTCTTTTATTGCCCTTATCCATTATCTGCTGCAGATAAAGACAACATAGTTGCTCTGTTCAGGACAGAGCAGTGTGTGTGTAGATTTGTGTTTATTAATGTACAGTACATGTCAACTATTAAAACTTCTCACATGAAGACATATGTTATTTATGTTATTACAAATATGTTTTACAATATTGTCATTCATTACCTGTTCATCGGTCCCCTCAGGAGGAATCATAGTTGTTGACAAATACATTAAGAAACACTCATATGTGTTTATTATCAGGGGTGTAATGATCACTTTCGGGCTAGCTGATTGGAAAGTGTAGTGAGCTAAGCTACCAGTTACTGTACATCAAAATGAAGTTTCACTACATACACCCTGAGAATTGTAGCAAGCTAAGCTACAAGAAAATGGCAAAAGCAGCTTGATACTTGCAAAGCTACTTGTATTTTTTTTATTTTATGTCAAATCAGGGTTATCTTATTGATGAGAAAAAATGACAACCAGACAAATAAGCAGACCAAAACATGTTCAGTTGAACTATTTATTATAAAATAACAGACTTAAATTACATTTTTGAAGGCTTTGTGACATTTGAACATGTCGTCCAATAACATGACATCATCAGTCAGCCTACTGGTTTCTCTCTCCTCTTCCTACTTAATGCATCTCTCTGTCTTGGCCTCTTTCAGTAGGCTGTCTGGCTCTGCCAGTAATTCAGAAACCCAATTCCAAAAGATATTTTTCAGTCAATAAAACCAAAATAAATAAAAGACAGTTATATAAACAATAAAAATAACAGACCTAAATTAAAAGTTTTCTTTTCCGGGAGACACTAGAACATGAACATGTCCTGCAAATTACATGTGACATCAGTATGTCACTCTCTCCTCTCTACTCTCTTCCTGCTTAATACTGTTCCCTGTCCCTCTGGCTCTTTTCTTGGCCCCTGTTGTGTCTGTTTCTCTAGTGTTCACTGTAAATCCACTACATATGTACAGTCTATGGGCAAGACACGTAAAAGATGCGTCAAGAAGTGCAATGTAGCCAATCAGAGGCAGAGTAGGGCGGGTCTTGCCAAGAACAGCCAACAGCTAAGCAGCAGACAGAATAAACTGAAGGATTAGTATGTGATGTCATACGGAAGTGCTTCCCTCATCTATATGCCTTGGCGTCAGTCACATTACTTATCATCAGTTCTATTGTCGTTACTTTTATCCAGACCTCCGCAGAAAAAACCTCGGCTGCACTTCAGAGCTTTTCTTGGAAAAAAGAGCTTGTAGCTTTTGTGGACACTACCACGCTACTCAGTCATTTAATTAACTTGGCTACTGAAAAGCTTTTTGACTCAGAAAGTAGTGACGTTACCACCTCACTACTGAGAAATGCAGTTAAATTTGTAACGTCGCTACTTGAATGCTAGGCTGCAATATTAAAATGCATATTGATTATCTCCATAGCCTATACTATTACATATTTCTGTATCATGATGTTGTTGAATTTTATATCTGGCCGACATTATTCAAGTAACATTTTAATATTACAATTTATAATAAGTTTATGGGGTTTTGTGTTTTGTGTGTGTGTTTTCTGTCAGCAATTTGGAAAAATGAAAACATCACGTCCGTATTGCAATGAATTGTGGGTAATTAAACTAGTGTAGTATAGCAATGTAGTCTGCTGAAGTCTGCACCCCAAGGGGACTCTCTTAAGTCCACAGAAAGTCCACTTGAGGCCCCTTGTAAACTGAATGAATTGTGGATTTGGACAGCCCTAAGCACTCCCGGACTTCCTGTGAACGTGCCCGCGAAGTCCGCGAGTCTGCAAGTGTGGTAAAGTGCGGACATTTGCGGACAGCCTATGTCACCATTTCTGTCACCATTTCTGTCCAAGCACACCTCCTTGCAAAACATTCAAAAAGTGCTAGCAGCCTAGTGCCAGGCAGAAAATGGCAAGCTGACGAGAAAATGACGATGAGGATATTTATTCCCTTTGCAAGTATAAATCAGCAGTGTGGGAATAATTTGGATTTCAGAGTAAAGATCAGTCAACAGACAAAGCAAATGACATATGCAAACAAAACTGGCCAGGTGCCTGAAAAGAAACATGATGTTGACCCCTGTGCTCGTGCTGGTATTAACGTGTGAGATGTATAGACTGCAAAAATAATGGACGTAGCTACTGCAACATCACCCAGTGGTTTATGGATGTTTTGAAGTCTCAAGTTCGGCATTTTTGGCCCTTGCATCCTATTTTGGAACCAGAAGTGATCATATTTGGGCAAGAGGCTGGTGCTGTGGAAGAGGGAAGGGTAGATCTGACTGAGAAGCTGAGGACACAATGAGGACAGCCTGTCACTCAAAGTGGCCCGCCCTTAATTATGCATAACTTTAAGCCTTAATAAAATATAAATGGGTGACTTTTATAAAAAAGTACCCCCTTTAGAGCTGTCATGAAGAGAGAAATTAGTTATAGAGACCAAAACTATTTCTGTACCAGGTTGTAAACATGTTTATTTCCACTGGTAAGTTGGGCATCTCAACACGGGGGTCTGTGGGGATTCAGAGAACTGCAGTTTTTGGCATTTTCACATTGGCTTCATTTTTTCAGGCCCACAGGCTGCTGCTTGGTCAGATGCCTGCACTATAGTGAACAACAGAATGTGTACTTTTTATGATAAAGAATAGATTGTTGTTGTTTTTTTGTTTTGTTTTTTTATTTAAATGTCTGGAAGAGCTCAGTAGTAAAACGGTCAAATCATATATTGCTTTTTTGTGAGTTGATATAAACTGATTGTGTTAAACAGGCATATGATATCATCTTATATCAATCACAGGCCCCTGAATTGAATCAAAATCCTGTCGTTGCAGACTTTGTGATATCAGCAAATATCGTTGTCCAAAGAATCCATATAATATTAACTCTTACCCTTAACTACATTATTTGGGTAGATGAGGGTCTGCTAACAGGGTCAAATAGCTTTCTTTTGCTAATGAAACATCAAAATAGTCCTCAGAGTTGTGAGGTGTTTTATTTTGTTTCTGTATACGTTAGTGTCTTTCTATATGTATAAAAACAGAACAAGAATTAGAACAAAACCAACACTTAGTTGTCATTTCTGATGTTGTCAGTGCCACATGTGACTTGTGCAAGTCTGTTGACAGCAGAGTCACATCATATCAGTATTACAGCCAGTGAGTCACCATCTCTTCAGCAGATATAAGCTGTGAGGTTGGTTAAATGTTGTGTATGAAAACATCATCTTCTTCTTCCTGCTCTCAGGCATCTTGTTTATCCTCCACACACAGGAGGAAATTTGTGTCCGACAGGCAGCTTTATCTGATGCCAGTTACCGTGTGTATAGTGTGTAGTAGTTTGAAAAACCTGGATAGGTTGTGAGAGAGGGAGAGCGGTGGATAGATGGAGATAAATCGTGTGCTGACTTTACATAAGACACTTGCCTCCACATAGCTCTTTCCCTCTGTATCTCCCTGTGAAAGGGGTCCTTGACCTCTCAAAGCCATTCTGCTGCATTGCGCTGAAATCCAGCTTGTTGGACAACACTTTCGTCTTGATGGGTGAAACACACATCAAAGACATTTTTGCAGACTGCTGTTTATCGGAATATCCTTTCATCCTGAAAGCTGAGGAAGAACAACAGGCTCCTTAAATTTCCCCACTAAACCCACACCAGTGGAAACCTAAGCTACCAACACCTGTCTGTTTAAGGTCCATTAGCCCCACTCACACGAACTGTTCATCCATGTCCTCTGTTGTGAAGTGCCTCCTCAGATTTAATCCAAATCTACTTGTGGCAGTCGGGCAGGGTCTTGACTTTTGTCATGCCGCCTGCTGTTGTCAAGCGTTCATCCAAGCATTGCTGTGACAGCCTGCACGAGTCAAGTAGAGGGATTACTGTGAATTTAGATGTCAAAGAAGCGTTCCTCTGTGGAAGGTGGTGTGATATCTGGAGAATGTGTGGGTGTGTTGAAGCAACAAAGTGTGAAAGTCACCAGCGAGCCCTCCACATCATCACTGCTGCTTTTCCCAGTTTAGAACAGAGGAGCAGCGTTTGGAGCCTCAGCTCCCCAGACTGAGAGGCTGCCACTATGCTTCAAACCAAATCATATTTGGTGTGTTATCAGACCGCTGTCACAAACAGCACAGCAAGGAGATATCAGTATTCTTATTATGACTCCAGATCTATTTATTTAATGGTTTCCACACCAGCTGGAAGAACTGCAAGTCACTGAAGGAGTGGGCATGACTTGCAAGTTTCAGAAAACAAGTAAACACAAGCTTTGAGCCAAAGCCACTTAACTAGTATGAATATAACCTAAAAATAAATCATGACATTGGCCAGCTCAAAGCCATGGTGCATTCAGGTAATTTGAGGTAAGTCCACAGATTGATGGGTTAATGCAGTCAGCAACTCCATCATATTTTTTCACTAGACTTCACAAAAACTTCCTATCTGTACTTCTGTTTTTAGCACATCATACATAAGAATAGAAGGAAAAGGAGAATGGGAGAGAGTAAAGGGTCAAGAAAAGACAAGGGTTTCATTGTTCAGTGACTGAACCTGTTATGACTGAAGAAGCAGTACTAAAATGAGGGATAATCTTTGTTGGAAAAGCAGGTAGAAGTGCACGAGAAATTAATGAAATGCGGGTTACTGCCCAGGCCCTGTGTGGTTCCTTCCCCCTCTCTCTCTGGGTATATTAACCTATCTCTGACCCACATAATGGTTTCTCCCTCTGCAGCATTTACATGTCAGCTCAGCCTAATAGTCTCCATGCCTCCGCTTCCTGGAACAGACAGCAGGAGAGGAGAGCAGAGGAGACGGGCTGTATAAAAGATTTTTTCTTTCAGCTGTCACTTTCTCTGTAATTGCTCGTTTTTGAGACCTGTCCTCTACCGAGATCGCTGGGGTCAAGCTGAAGCAGCTAGTTGACGTCACTTACCTGCATTTTGTCAGGCAAAAACCAGACTAAAGGGCACTTCTTTCCTCCCTCAGGGATGATGGTTAGATGACCAGAACAGGTTTAACAGAGTGAGGAACTGTTAGCTTAACAGAATTCACTCTGTTTTCTAATGCAGTTTGATAATATTAATTCACAACCCTCATTTTTGTTATGCTCTCATGTTCATGTCCCCTAAAATGTTCATCCATCACTTTACTGACTTGTATCTGTGCAGAGTTTGTCACAAGAGAGGTGTTTTCACGTTCCTCTACTGAAGGGGGCGATGTCTGTGCACGTCCCTTAAATTTGAGATTCAAAACGTATGCTCAGTAAGCTAGATTAGGTACATCACTAATACGAAAGCCCATTTTCTACTATGGGAAACACATATCGTCTGGGAAACAGACACACAACACCAGCAAAGAAACCTGAAACCTCCAGCGCAGAGCAGACTTGTCAGCACAGAGACAGAGTTTACAGAGAGTTTGCATGAGTAAAAGTTTTGACAGCAAACATGGTAGCATTTGAGGTCTTTAGATGCATACCAGACCCTGGAGTTTCCTTCCACTGTCTACCAAAAATGCCATTGTAGCAGATATCATTGTATGTTTCACAAACACTACTGCAGTGTCAGCCAATACCAGTTAGCCTACAAGCTAACAAACAATATAAATAAAGGATGCTAACAACACTAAGCCATTCTGATATGACTATTAGTCGCAGATTTTGGTGCACAACAGACTCCTCATCTGACTGAGGCTAAAACACGTATGACTGAGTCTCTCTAATGTTTCCTCTAATGCTAACGCTAGCCATCTTGATACGCCCTGCACTGTCACTGGTCAACCCTAGCACACAAGGTGCTGCAGAAAGCGAAAGTGAAACCTACCACAAGCAAATGTCTTACTGAGAGAGAAAGAATAAATCTGCTTCTAGCACCTTTTCAGAATTTATGTGGAAAAGCCATGTTAAACAAAATATTAGTTTTTAGTATAAGTATTACTTTAAAAAATGTCCCTCCCAGGCAGTAAAATTTAAATGAATTGAAATAATCAAAACCAACAACACAATTACAACAGTACCTACCAAGTAGGAACAGTGAATTCAGCTGTTCATCGCAACTTCCAAGTGGGGGGACAAATAAAATGTGTGAATGTGGTGCATTGTAAGCACCACAATAATAAGCAACATTAAGCCATAGGAAAATCTGAAACCTCTTTTAATTATATGTTATTGTCTTCCTCCTGTAGAAAAGCTTGCTGAAGCCCAGAGACGTTCTGCCACACTCCAGAATGAGCTGCAGTCTTCTCTGGACGCTCAGCGCGAGAGCAACGCTCCACCCGGCCTGCGGAGGCGCAAGACAATGTTCCACCTGTCGCAGGAAGAGCGCTGCAAACACCACAACATCAAGGACCTGAAGTTAGCCTTCAGCGAGTTCTACCTCAGCCTCATCCTGCTCCAAAACTACCAGGTATCATTACGTACACTCACGCATTCTCAGACACACCTGAATTAAAAGACTGAGTCAAGGTTGAAAAGTTTTATTGTAGAAATATGGAAGAAAGCAATCTTTACAATCACTAACATTTTCATATAAATAAATCTGTCTTCATATTTCCTGCAGCAGTTTGTTTGGAATAAATAAACCTGCCAATCTGTTTGTCTTGTATATAACAGTTGTTTCCTCATTGCCGTCCGCAGAACCTGAACTTCACTGGTTTCCGTAAAATCCTGAAGAAACATGACAAGATCCTGGATACTCCTCGTGGGGCCGATTGGCGTGTGGCTCATGTGGAGGTGGCGCCTTTCTACACCTGCAAGAAGATCACACAGCTCATCTCCGAGACAGAGGTGCCTGCTTATGCTGAAACACACACATCCTCACTACAACAATATGATAAAACAATTGTTGTTTGTTTGTTGTTTGTGTGTGTGTGCATAGGCCATCGTCACCACAGAGCTGGAGGGTGGAGATCGTCAGAAGGCCATGAAGAGGTTGAGAGTTCCTCCACTGGGGGCAGCTCAGGTCAGAAGTACAGCCTGTTGTACTGGAAATCAATCAGTGATATGAGAGATATGACAGTCTTATTATATCAACCATTTTTTTTATCTTTAGTATGTGATTGATTTATTGATATATTGTCAGAGTAGGCAGGGAGGCTGTAAACTAAAACAAAATAACTTTAAACTAAGATACAATGAAAACTAGATAAGTTCACATAGTAGAGTGTAGATCCTCGCCCGACAGCTGCTTGGGCCAAACGCAGCTGCTCTAGATAATTCTTATCATTTCAGCAGTGGTGCCACAGTGCATTCCAGGAGCGTGCCAGAAACGGCCCATAAACTAATGAAAATACATGCTTAGACTATTTTTGACGGAGTCACGCCGCGTTGCACAGAGCAGATCAATTTCTCCTGCTAATAGGCACCGTATGTGAAATATTGATACAGGTAATTAGGATTATAAAGGTATTTTTCTTAAAACTAAAACACAGCCACAAATCTTTGATCCATGTCACCTATAACTTGACTTTTAATGGTATTAATTGACTGTGGGCTACAGCACAACAAAGTAGGAAATAACAACAATAAACAAATAAGAAAAAACACTTTGAAGTAGGCTACACTGCCTGCTTACTTACTTGTGGAAGAACCACAAATTTCAAGGTAAAATTGCCAAATCATCCAAATCTGCAAGTTTGCAAAATTGGGCAGGCAAAACGCTATGCTTCTAAAATGCTCCTGGTGTGGTATGATGCCATACGCTGGGCAGAACAAAACTGGAGAGCTGTGCAGATAACAAAAACAGGGACTAATTCATCTAATATTGTTTCTAACTTTAGTGGATCACAACCATAGACTGTATGATCACAACATGTCAGGTATGAAATTAATCTGCAGACGCCCCAGTTCAAATGAAACCAAACTTTTTAATGGATGTCAGTTTTTGAGGCATGACGAAGGCTAAAATGTCGCACACAAAATATGAGGTTGATTGGTCCAGTAGTTTGCCAGATTAGCTGCAGACAGATGGATACACACACTTAACACACACACACACACACACACACAACCACATGATTCCCTCTAGGCTAACGCCTTGCAGAGATAATAAATGTGTGTCATATTTTCACTCTCACAAGGCATCTTCCCCTCTACAGTATTAAATTACCTGAATACAAATTTGTTGCGCGTGCCCAGCAAGAATAATGTTTGCATTCATCTTACTGTAATATTGGTGTGAAGCTGTTATGCTGGTGGTGAATAAAGGTTAAAAACAAAAGGTGATAGGTTTGTTATGGGAGAAATGGAGAAAGGGAGGAAGATGGGAAGAGACAAAGAGAGAGAAACCATGAGAGCCTTTAGTATTGATTTTATAAGTGTCTTTCCATTGTTGAACAGGATATCTTTCAGAAATAATCGAGGCTAGTGGCACTTTACCCCCCTACGTTATATCTACTGATATTAATGCATTAATTAATGTCTGACTTGAATTGCGATATGTGTCTATTGATCTCTCCATTTCCCCTGCAGCCATGTGTCTAATAAATATATTTAGGCAGATAAAAGGAGTCAGAGCTTTATACAGAGACACATTTGATTCAGAAGTTGTTGAATGATTGGAATATACATATACAGCATCTGTGAGGTTGTTTACATGTACAGTACAGTGGTTAGGTATCTTATAAATTACTATTATGATCATTATGAATTAACAATGTTTTTCTGCATCCCTCTATGCCGGTTCAGCCTGCTTTGGCCTGGACAACCTTTCGTGTGGGTCTCTACTGCGGCTTCTTTATCATTCTTGCCATCGCCTTCATTCTCTCTGGTAAGTCACACAAACATCTAGATTCATATATTTTTCATATCCTGTTGACTCCTGCACGATTTGTAATGTGTCACGGTGAGATAACGGGCAGTTTTGGTGGACTGTTTAAGATTAATAGGGAGACCTATTGACAGGTTTTATGGTTGTTTTCCCTTCAGATGTGTTATCAAGCAGACAGTTGAGGGTTTTTTATCTTTAGGTGCTGTGTTCATCCGCTTCGAGAACATCTGGCCGCTGGTGCGAATCTATCGAGGCGGTTTCCTGTTGATCCAGTTCCTCTTCCTGTTGGGCATCAACACTTATGGATGGAGACAGGCCGGAGTCAACCATGTCCTCATCTTTGAGATCAATCCCCGAAATAACCTTTCACACCAACACCTGTTTGAGGTCAGAATGGGGGAACAAATGAAAACTACCAAAGAAAATAAACTTTATCTCTGTATGAAAAACAACATTTTCTGATTTATATGAGTGATCATACAAAATGTAGAAGGAATGAATGGGGTTGTTTAGTCATCAGGGTAATCCACATTCAAGGAATACATTACTGTTTATGTCATTCAGCAGAAACAGCACATACCTAATGTCCACATGGATTTATTTACACTCTGAAATAACAAAACACAACCTAATTTGCACAGAATTATTCAGATCGCCTAGTTAATTGTGATAATGTGTCAAAATTGCTTTCTTTTAATGCCAGTCTCTTCTGTTTCTCCCCTGTGTGCTGCAGATTGCTGGTTTCCTGGGTGTGTTATGGTGTCTCAGCATCCTGTCCTGTCTCTACTCAGAGTACACCTACCTCCCCATGCAGGTCAACCCGCTCATCCTTTATGGCTTCATGGTGCTTTTCCTCATTAACCCCTTCAAGACCTGCTACTACAAATCACGTTTCTGGCTCCTCAAGCTGCTGGTCAGTCCGCTCATTTATTTATTGGAACATTTCTTTTTACATCTCTGCTACTTTATTTTGAAAGAATTACAATTATGATGTTTGAACTTTGGTGGCACCAATCATACTGTCTTTGAACAACTGAAATTTCGAACTGGATAAATGAGCCAAACAGTCAAGGTTCATCGATACACAAAGATAAGACAGCTGCTGAGACAGCAGTAGCTAAAGCTTTAGAGGACTAACACAACAAAATGAACCAAATGCAAATAAGATGAGATGATGTGAGATACCTGTTCAGAATGTGGGCTGAGGATTAAATATGATCCAGGTTTAATGTATAGTTATAATCTGTAGTCATTTGTTTTAAAGACAATAGTGGTTATTTTTATGTCCGCAAAATTGCAGAGCATGTGTACTTTAAGACAAAAAAACAAAGCAGAAGTTTACCCTGACTCTATTTTACTCTGCCCGTGCCAGTTCACCTTCTGGGCGCTGCTGAGGTGCCCTGAGCAACACACCAAACCCCCAAAACTGCTCCAGGGATGCCCTACTATGGCTGACCCTGTGCTATGAGCTCTCTAAAATACGTGTGTGCTGTGTGTGTAGTATCTAGGAGGGACATGTAAAGAAATGCATTTCAGTTTCCTTGTATTGATTCCCTGGTGTTAATCTCCTTTTGGTAAAATAAATAGCATCTTTCTTTTTCTTTTCTGATCTTAAACAAAATCATATTTCCAAACTTAAATCCACAAAATACTGTCAGAAAACATCCTATAATTATGCAGATGTATGGTGTTCCAAAGAAATAAGTATCGCCATCAGTTTTTGTGTCATATAATACAAAACTGTATTTGACCTTTTGGCAGAATCTCATACAAACTTTCTGCCACAGAAGTGAAGAGTCATAGACAGTCACAGTCATCTTAAGTTAAAGTGACTGGAGATATGCTTTTAAATGTAAAGGCAGAGTGAGTAGGATTTGTGCTTATGATTTGGCACCTGGTTGCCAGTGGTGGGTAGAGTACTGAAAATTGATACTCATGTCCTAGTGTAATGCGTTATTAGAGTTCCACCCTAACACCCTGCGCACTGTTGTTGACTGAGGTCTAAACACCACTGCCGACAAAAGATTGATGCCCAGAAAATACAGGCAGAGGGCAGAGTCTCTGCAGAAACATACACAGCCTAACTCTTCTAGTGAGTCACAAGTGATGATTGAGAGGGAATATTTTTGTATTAGTCTGTATATATTTTTAAGGAGGATCCTGCTCATTCGGCCTTTAATATGTGGGATGACAGGTTACTGAAATGTGGTCACTGAGGCCCAGGAAAACAATCAAAGATGGGTTTGTGGGAGCTACTTGTCTCTATTGCTAATTGGAAGCTAGGGTATTGTGCGGCAGACTCAATTTGAATTTGTGTGTGTGTGTGTGTGTGTGTGTGTGTGTGTGTGTATATCTGTATTTCACACAATGAATGCATGTACAATTCAGATATCCATCTCAAGCCTCATGTTTACAAAACCCTCCTATGTGACTCTTCTTTGTCTATGCCAAGCTACAGGGCTGCACGCGTGAGGGTGTGTGAGTGAGTGTGTGTGTGTGTGTGTGTGGGGAGGGGGTTGTAGCGAGACAGAGGGCAGAGGGTTGAGGGATAATAGAATGCAGCCTCGTCCCAGGGGAGGTGGAGGTTGTGACTGTGCAATCATTACAGGCATAGATCTATCAGTATGCTGATGCCCTGAGCTCCTCTGTCCCTCCTCCTCTTCCTTGTCTTCCTCATCCTCCTCCTCCCTGCCTCTCCCCCAGCAGCAGCAGACCCCCCTCCTCATATTCGTGTCCTTTCCTTCACAGCTCCCCACAGGCCTCAGCAACACTCCCTCTGCCCTCCTCCACTGATGTGGCTCCATAATCAGCCTCAGTCTTGATTGGTCCTCAGTAATCGTAACAACCTGCGCAGAATAAGAGCTGATATTAACTGTTCTTCATGGTTGTCATACATATTGCCTCGTGGAATAAGCAATAAGTGATTAAGGATGTTTCAGGAGAAATTGTAGTTTTATTGGAACAAACAGTCTGTTGTCTCCGTGCCAGATGTGCTAATTACCTCTGACAATAAACAGCAGACAGAGGACAAATATTTCATCATAGGACAAACTGCAGAGCCAGCACCTGGATTACTAGTGTTTGCTCAAGAAATGAAAACCTAACCACATCTCTGCAGGGGGCTTAGCCTTGAGACGTCCGGACAGATAGTGGGGGTTTAGGTGAGATGGCCACTTGATCAATACAGACTTTGATTGGCAGGTTAAGAGAAATATGCAGTGAGCTGGTATGTGTAAAAGAAAAAGATCAATATTCTTTGACATTTTCGGTGGCAGTAGAGTGTGTGTGTGTGTGTGTGTGTGTGTGTGTGTGTGTGTGGGGTTTGTCTGAAAGTGTACATGGAGAGAGTTGTACAGTCACTCCTGAATGTCAGATGTGGCCGGGGGGGTAAATGGAAAGAGTCGAGCAGCATTGGATCATTTTACAAAGCGCGGTCAATAACTGAACTCCTGCCAAAAGTCATATCCTAAATAACATGCCCATAGAAGCCAAAGCACGCTACAAAACGCTGCCAGCCACTTCATGTGTTTGTGTCGTACAGCAGCGAGCAGTGCCACACAAAATACACAGATACATACACACAGACACAAAGCGTGACTCATTAGGTTGTCCTGTGGTGTGCTGATAAGGTAGTCTAGAGGCTCAATCCCTTTGTGTGTTACAGATCATTAATAGAGGTTGCTCCCTGCTTTGCACTTCTCTACTGATGAACTGCGACAATTACACACTAATTAATTGTTGACTAATTCAGTCCCAGTGTTGAAAGCACATACAAACAATCAGAATGTACTGTAGCAGTGAGGTCGGCCAACATTTTTCTATAAATGAGGAATTGGTATGTTTTTTGTTGCTTTTCCAAACTCTTCCCAATTTACACTAATGAATGTTCCAGTTCACGTTGAACTCATTAAGTTGTAAATATTCTGAAAAATTAAGAGATAAACTCTTTTCGTCTGTGTCCAGTTTCGCGTCTTCACAGCACCGTTTCACCGGGTGGAGTTCGCAGACTTCTGGCTGGCCGATCAGCTCAACTCTCTGGTGGTTGTTCTGATGGACCTGGAGTATCTCATCTGCTACTACATCTTTGAGCTGCAGTGGAGCAACAGTAAGGGCCTGCTGCCCAAGTTTAAAGGTGAGACATGAATCCATGGTTAGAATGGCTTAATCTTTAACTTTGTGTCCTCTGTACTTCTGTCTGTGAACAGACCCTGAAGGATGAGAAGGTGAATAGAAAAAAAAAATGAAAAAAACCCCCCAGAATACTTGAAAATACAACACTTTTGTAAGTGAGCTAAAAGCGTTGGATTCCTGAGCATACTTTTCATTTTATGAAACATTGAAGAGAATGTTTTGGTTTCAGCCTCTAATCATCAAAGTCTTTCTAGACTCACTGTTTCTCCAACATTCCCTTAGGAGTAATAATTGTATATAATATATACGTGCAGTCCTGAGGGAATCGTTGTCTTTTGTTTACTTTTTACTGGAAGAATGGACTTTGCTGTATTCACATGTTGTATACGTAGAAACATCAGCTGTATGCAGAGTTCATGACTATTCTCAGGGGATTTTTGAAAAGAAAATTTAAGGAAAATATACTAACTGTGAGTAAACACAGATGGGGCCTGTGAAAAAACAAACATACAATAAACTCGGCCTGTCACCATAACTTCTTTCGGTGGATGATATATTGGCCCAGAAATAATCACAAAAAATGATATTATTGTCATTTTAAGACCATTTTATGGCACTGACATAATGATAATACTATAATAATGCAAGTACACCTTTTGAAAGAGCAGTGAAGTTTTAATTGTTAAGAATATTCAGACATTGGAATAGGAATGTTGAATATATATATATATATATATATATATATATATATATATATATATATTCTAAACTATATATATATATATATATATATATATATATTCTAAACAAATCAAACCTAAATCAATATGTGTTTGTGTATTGAGGAGCTGAGCATTATACACGGTGAAACTCAAAGAGAGACACAGAGACCAGGCGTGATGACTGAAGCAGCGTGACCAGAAATGATAGCATTTTTTTCCTGTTCAGTGTTGTAACGTCTTGCATCCAAGTCTTACAGTGGTCAGGAAAGCCCTGATGTTTATTCTGGCATCATGTTGGCTAAAATGTCAGTGTCATCCTTAAGTAAACAATAGGGCTGCAACAAACAATTATTTTAATTTTTTTAATTTATCTGCCACTTATTTTCTCGATAAATCGATACGTTTTTTGGTGTGTAAAATGTCAGAAAAAATGATAAAACATGTTTCCCAAAGCCCAAGATGACGTCCTAACTAATCAGAGAATTTTGACTTTTTTTTCTTCTTAAAAAAAACTACTAAAACCAATTAATTATTGTATTATTAATTAGTTAGGGAATAATTTGATAGTTAACAACTAATTGATGAACCGTTGCAGCTCTAGTAAACAAACAGTAATGTAAACACAAGGCTAATATTGTACAACATATAGACATGACCTCAATCGTTTTTGCTGACCTTGATAAGTCAATAACATAATTGTTATGACAGGCCTACAGTAAACTGCAATGCTTAAATAAAAACAAAAAAAATCCTTGAATGCACTACACATTACAGATTGATGGTTTATGTATTTGAATATAAGTTATTTTTAATAGTTGTGTTCATACTACATTGCGTCATAATGTGCAGATAAAGAGCAAAACCTTTTGGTTGTAAATGTTTTAGACTAAGTTGACTCTGTGCCAGACAGTTGAGCTGCACTGTCAGGAGATGTGATGTGAATAAGATTTTAATTGCTGTCCGTCCACCCCACCAACAGTGACACTTCGGCCTCCACGCAGCCAATTAACATGGAGCTAATGGATCGGAAATGTTTGGCCGCACAGAGGTCGCCATGTGACTCTCATAATGATTAGCTTCTCTAAGTGAAGGAGAGTGTTGTGAGGACAATGTGTTGGAGAAAAGACAGAGAACAAGAACAGGAGATTATAACGTAATCATGCACTTATTATTGTTTTTATTTTATTCCAGACCCTGGTGACCATGTATGCCACAGCTACTCGTACGGTCTGCGTGCCATCATCCAATGTCTGCCCGCCTGGTTTCGCTTCATCCAATGCCTGAGGCGTTACCGTGACACCAAGAGGGCCTTCCCTCACCTGGTGAACGCTGGGAAGTATTCTACCACCTTCTTTGTCGTCACCTTCGCTGCTCTCTATGCCACACACAGAGGTAAGACACCGGACAGACACATTTATATCTACACTCCGATATTTATTTAATGTGTCATACACTCCAGGTTTTGATCTGAGCTGACAATGCTGTAAAATCCAGCTCAGAATCACAGAGGAGCCCAGAAGAGCATCAATATTTGTGTGCAGCTGTTATAGGAGCATGTCAACAGCACACAGGCTTTTTGAGCCTTTGAATTGAGTCGTGTGTGCTGAGAAAGCAGAGGTGACCTTGAGTGCAAATGCTAGAAGTTGGCCTTGGTTTTCTCGTCAGTGCCTGGAGCTTTATAATGGAAATGGGAAAGGTTTGTCAAACACAGCCACGGATAAACAAGGTTCTGCTCTCACAATATGGCATTCAATATGTGGGCATGAAGCCAGCGAGGAAGAAGAGACAGAGCAGAGGAAAGAAAACATCGCAAAATAGAAAAACAGAGAGAAAGAAAGAGAAATACTCCCATTTGGGATCCATCAGGAACAAAATTGGAAGGCAAATAGAGAGTGGCTAACATTAAAAGTCAAGTCACTCTCCCTCTGACAGCTTCACAATTAGCCTGCAATTATTCTCATTCAGAAGCCATATCACAAAGGAGTTCATGTTCAAAGACACAGCGCCCAGGCAATAAAAGCGTCCCTTCAGCTTGCATCCTTTGTATTTCAGTTCTCCATCACAGATATTTGTCCACACGGCTCGTTTGAAAGCAGATGCCAGTTTATGTATTTATATTTGCCAGCAAAATGCCAGCTATGAAACCTCATCTTCAACCTTTCAAACCGCTAAATGTTATTTCCCAGCTTGTCTTTTATTCTTTTCCGATATAAATTCAAATCAATACGCTTGCTTCCTAAACTGACCGCCAGTGATATGATACTGAATGAACCAGGAAGAGACAGAGACAGACAGACAGATGGAAAGACTTCTTTTTTTTTTCCTTCTACAGCTCAGTAGGAGAGGCGTCCATTAAACCATATCCTCCTTCCTCCTCTGGTCTGAAGCCTGTAGACTAATGGCCTCCCTTCATGTGTTATTCTGTATGAAGCTGTCTTTCATCCTGCACGATAATGGAGGCTGAGACCAATCACTGGTTAAGCGAGGGAACAGGGTGGGAACACATAAGGATATAGGGAATAGATGGTTGAGGAAATTGCCTGTTCTAAAGATATTTGATGTTTCTGCTGCAGAAATTATTGTTCTGGTAAATATTAAAGCCTTTGATGAACAAATATGGACACCAATGTCTGAATATCCTGCATCCAAATATGGAAATGATGAGTAAACAGCCTCTGAACCAACACAAGTACAAACAACAGGTAACACAAAAAGCCTCTACCACTGATACTTTGTGTAGCCTCCGTGAAGGCAGGACAGATGCTGCCCAGTTTGCCTGCATTACCCAGCATCTGCCAGAACAGACAGCAGGGTGATGTCGTGTTCACTCGGCTGGGTCCGGCTGTAAAAGGTGGCTGGAGTGTCAGTAGCTGTCTGGCAGAGCTCCCAGTGTCTGTAGGTGGATGTGTCACCTTCATTGCTAACCTGATCACAGCCCTGATGACTGTGTGACCTCACCGTCACATCGCCTCATTCATTCCTGGAAGTGTGCACATTCAGCTCCGGGAAAGAGAAATACTTAAACCCTAAATGCAACATATAAATCTTGTGCTTCTCTGTTGAGGACTGAGTAATGATCAGTGTAAACTTGTAAAACGATGAGGTACATTCTCCTCTCTGGTGCACATGTGGCAAACTACCATGCAGTTTCTGGTGAAAATTCAGGGAAAGGATTGGGATTCAGGGGGTTGAATTACTTTTGATGCGGTGCAGCGAACGAAGCGGATTTCTCCCCTCAGAGAAACGTCGGTGTGATGAAGTGATTGGACACTGTCATGAAACTGTAATCTCAGCAGATGCTCAGAGGCCTGTAACCAGAGATGATGGAGGATTTCCTGGTTGGTTTAGGCAGAATTCCCAAACCCTGTAAGAGACCATGCGAGGCCTGATGATAGAGCAGATACTTTACTCGGGATCAATACAGGCTCAGCTTTATGTACACTGGCTTGAGACTTATGGCTGTTTTAGATGCAGGGGAGTTACATGCCTAATGCTAATTTAAACCCGTGGGATTTGTCTCTTGGACAGGCAAAGAAAGGAGAACAGGATGATGCATGGTGTGCAAGAATAGCGTAAGCCTCTGATAGACAAAGAAGTGTTTGGCAGGGGGAAATAACAAAGTGCACAGGGTAAACCGCAGGAAGGAGTTAAAGTATCTCAGGGTCTGGTTCACAAGTGAGGGTAAAATGAAGCGTGAGATGGATAGGCAGTTTGCTGCGGCATCAGCAGTGGCGCAGGCATTGTACAGGACTGTTGGTGAAGAGGGAGCTGAGCCTGAAGGAAGAACTCTCAATTTACCAGTTTATCAATGTTCTGACCCTCACCTGTGGCCATGAGCTGTGGGTGGTGACCGAAAGAATGAGATCGCTGATACAAGCGGCCAAATTAATTTTCTCCGCAGGGCGGCTGGGCTCAGCCAGAGCGATAAGGTGAGGAGCTCAGACATCAGGAGGGAGCTCGAAGGAGAGCTGCCGCTTTGAAAGGTGCCAATTGAGGTGGTTCAGGCATCTGATCAGGATGCCTCCTGGGCGCCTTACATTAGAGGGTTTCGAACATGTCCATATGGTAGGAGGCCTTGGGGTAGACCCAGAACACACTGGAGAGATTATATATGTCATCTAGCCTGGGAATGCCTCGGGATCCCCCAGGAGGAGCTGGAAGACATTGCTGGAGAGAGGGATGTCTGGAGCACCTTACTTAGCTTGCTGTCTCTGCGACCTGGCTCCGGATAAGTAGATGAAAATAGATGGAGATCATGAATGACAAAAATACAGAGATGTTGTCCTGCACAGGTGGTTTTAAAGACATCCATCCATCTGTGACATCAACATCAAAAACTCCACAAACCAACTAAAATAACCAGGACCAAAGAGGAACATTAGTCCTGCTGGTCTCTGTGAGAGACTGACTGTGGTGGTGAGGGGCAAAAATAAATGGAGTCAAGCTGCAGTGAAGGATCAGAAAATTTAGAGCTGATGGAGCACAGAGGGGGAGGTATAAATGAAAGGTTAGCTGGAGAGCGGAATAAAGTAAGTGAGAAAACAAGAGAGGTGAGGAAGATCGACATGAAAGAGACGGTGAGTCACGGATTGGATAGATGTCAAAACACAATTAATGATAGGAAAGAGGAGAGGAGAGGAGAGGAGAGGAGAGGAGAGGAGAGGAGAGGAGAGGAGAGTGTATAATTACCAGCCCGCGGCTGAACACATGTCTGCTGGACTCTGCAGGAATAGAGATGAGCCCACAGCTGACAGCTTTTATAACTTCATTTCATGTCCTGACCCCTCGTTCATTATCAGGAGAGGAATTGCTGCACACACACACTCAGTCAAACACACACCTTAGTCAAAGAAGATAAGACACGGCTCCGGTTCAAATTTCTCTCTGCCAGTTTGAACTCTAATTCACCCCTGCTGAGGCCACACAGACTCCTGCTACAGTTAATATATTTACATCAGGAGTCAGACACCATGGATTTAACCATGCGATGAAGGAGCAACCTCTGTATGTGAACAATGGGGCCTTATGCAACAAATGTTTTTGTACTCTTATAAAGCTCTTTTACTTTTCTCTGATTTTTAATGTCCAAGAAAGACTCCCCAAATCTTTAACTGCACTAACTTGTCGTACATCCCCTGTTTCAGCCTGTTAAACAGCACCTGTTCATGGGGAGGAGAGTGTTATGGCCTGTAAACTGTGCCAGAGTGCCATTTCTTGTCTCACACATTACACAGGTCAAATCACAACACTATTTTGACTGATTTATTCTCACTTAACAAATTTAACAAAACAAATCTCAAGTCTAAATATGGTTACACTTAACTTTAAGTCCCTCCATCAATTATTAAGTTTCTCTTAGTTCTGTATTTTATTTGGTTCAATTTTCGACCATGTTTTAAGGTATACTATGAAGGATGTTTGGTTACTGTTTATAAACCCGCTCACCTGTGAAAGTGAAAGTGAAAGTTAAAGCCGAACCCAGATTCACCTCACTATATCTGCGTTTGTTCAGTGCTGTGTTTCTTGGATGCCTGCTGCTTACGGTCAGGCTCCTGGTCGCTACCTTTTTACAAAGCCCCGACCTCACCTGAGCGCTGTGTGGGTACATGTCCATGAACATCTCAAACACAGAAATAAGAAGAAAATACGGGCAGAGGGCAGAGTGTCTGCAGATAAATACACAGCCACACACTTCTAGTGAGTCATACGTGTTGATTCAGAGGGATTACCTCTGAGTCTATGCATTTTTTAAGGAAAATCCTGTGTGGTCTTTAAATTACACATTCAGATTAAGGCATTATGGTTCCAAAGTCAAGAGAGAATGTGGAGGGAATCAGACAGTCTGGGTGTAACTGATACAACAGTTCATGAATTTTGTTTGTACCAGGGTGCAGGGTTCGTAATTACTTTGTTGATGGACTGGGTTGCCATAGCAACAGATGAGAAATCAATCTTAATAGCCGGGACTGATTGTTCCTGTTGAACTTGTTTCCATCAGTGGGAACTTCGCCTGTTGCATAAAATGAGCCTGTGGACAACAACAGAACCGTGTGTGTGTGTGTGTGTGTGTGTGTGTGTGTCAGATTACTCTCAACTGAGTGTGTGTGACAGGAGTCAGTGACCACTGTTAACCCTTACTGAGCATCCGATCAATGTATATCTCAGCATGCTTAACCTTTTAATGGTCCAGTGGCTAACCAGCCTGGTGGGAAACACATCAGCCCTAACAGAAACCGAAGGTTTAAATACTTCAACACTTTACAAGCCGAGGAAATCACATCAGTGGATATTCTCCAGTGAAAAGACTCTATTGTCCAGGACTGAGTTTAATCTACGGCTGGGAAATCTCAGAGTGGCCGTAGGGACTATACTTCCACCCCATCGCTCAGCTCAAGGAGCACACAGCACAATGGATGCAGCAGTTAACAGAGCAGCACAGCAGTAACTCTCCGTTAGAAATGTCCCCTCTCTGCTCCCCGGCGTCTCTTTGGCTGGTAGCGGGAAGAAGCGGTGACTATGACAAATGGGAGTGAGCTCGGTATCTGTCTGGTGGCTGCTGTCTCTGTCTGTGTGAGTCACTGTGTTAGGCCACTGGGTGCTGATTTATGTATCAACGCCCACTGAGGAACATGCAGATCACTTCCACAGTGATCCTACACACGCACACACACACACACACACACACACACACACACACACACACACACTGCTGAGCATGACTAATCACACGCTGACATGACACAGTACATCAAACAACTGTAAACTAACTTGGAGCTTGTTAAATACTCATCAGCTGTGGGCAGACCAACAAATAATTATTATTATTATTCCAGCCAACATGCTCTAAACACAGTCTGTCTCTGTAATAATTTGTCAACAAACAATTTAACCTTTTTATGCTGAAGTGCAGTGAACGACATGCTAGGTTGAACAGTAAAGGCGTAAAAAGTTACACTATGTGGAAACCAGCCAATCTCTAATTAATTGTACAGATAGTGTGTAAGATTTAGGGGCATCTATTAAGGGAAATGTTAGATATATTTAGTGTATAATCACTTGAAAATAAGAATCATTGTGTTTTTGTAACCTTATAAAGAGCAGTTTATATCTATATACAGAGTGGGTCCTCTTCCTGTTGATCTACAGTAGCCCAGAACAGACAAACCAAACACTCGCGTTTTCACATCAGCCACAGTAGCTCTCCTACGTTCCTGGTACACAGAAGTTTCAGTTCTGCAGCCTCTCCTCTAGATGCCACTAAATCCTACATACTTGAACACAAATGTAAAGGAAAAAAATCTGCTCATGCAGCTGCAGTGAAAAAAGTTCATACCTATAGGAGAAGCACAAACATTTACTCAGCCAGTAAAGTACTATGTTTTTGTTTGGCCGGACATGCTGTATGGTACAGGCTGTTACTGACCTTTAATCATTAATCTCTAATGTGCATGCTTTCACAGCACTGGGACACGACAAGCAAAACAAACCCCTAGTGCAGTACAATGTACATGTCACACAGGTTAAATCATAAGAATACCTGTCATTGAAACCAATGTTAAGTACACTGATGTAAATCTCTCTGCATATTATGGCTGTCTCTCCTTTGTTGATGGTTGACACAGGTTTAGACACACACATATGTGCTCATACAAAACAATAGTTTAACAGTTTAATCCAAAACAGCCTTACCTCAGAAGAATACACACTGTAAATGTCTTGTTGGACACTGAGTATTTATGAGGTTGAATCAACATGAAAGAAATACACGACACAGTTACTGTATGAAACTATGGTAATAACCTCTCCCCCATAAAGATAGAGCAGGAGTATTTGTACAGAGCCCCTTCATAATGCCAAAACAAGATTGTATGTTTAATTATTCAGTAAGTGAACAAGCTGCAACACAGTGTTCAGTTTGATGTTTGGTCATCTTCCATTCAGTGGAAAATGTTATAATCTAAGTGCAAATTAAACTTTGAACTAAATAGTATCCACAGGGCAGCTATTAATCACTGCTAGTGTATTCATGACAGAAGGACTCCCTCTAGTGGTCACAGTGTTGTTGTAAAAGTTGCACTGAGTGATGTTCTGTAAAGGGCAATTAAAAACCTAAACACTGGTCCTGTCATGTCAAGTCTTTGAATAGATTTTGGAAAAAAAAATCTTTAAACAGTGTTGTCTGCAATCAGTTGTGTTTGTGTGTTTATTCCAGAGCAAGGACACACGGACGCCGACATGTTCTTCTACCTGCTGATCGTGTTCTCCACTATCAGCTCCCTGTACACACTGATCTGGGATCTGCGCATGGACTGGGGTCTGTTTGACCGTGGAGCCGGAGAAAACACCTTCCTCAGAGAAGAAATTGTTTACCCACACAAGGTAGAGTGTGAAAGGGATCTCATGTACATCACACACACACACACACACACGCACAGACACAGTTACCCTAACTCTGTCTCCTCTGCGTTCAGGCCTATTACTACTGTGCCATCATAGAGGATGTGATCCTGCGTTTTGCCTGGACGATCCAGATCTCTCTGACCACGATGACAAAGATTCACTCTGTGGGCGACATTGTAGCCACCGTGCTGGCTCCCCTCGAGGTCTTCAGGTGGGTCTCAGTTACATGAAATCTTTTGTTATACACACACAGCGCTCTTCCAAGCCACTCATCCCTCTGAGCCCTCCACACTAATTTCTAAAACACTTTCACCCCTTGCGTCAGATTCATCCTACTCACCCTATTACTCACCCTCTGTCTCTCTGCAGGCGTTTTGTGTGGAACTTCTTCCGTCTAGAAAACGAGCACCTTAATAACTGTGGTGAGTTTCGTGCTGTGAGGGACATCTCGGTGGCACCGCTCAATGCTGATGACCAGACGCTGCTGGAGCAGATGATGGACCAGGATGACGGTGTCCGGAACCGCTCAGGCAAGAAGACCTGGAAGAGGTCCTACAGCCTGTCGCTCCGACGCCCCCTACTGTCCTCCTCACAGTAAGCAAAAACATGGACACATGACATCGGGCTCATCCACTCATAGAGTTTGAGTTTAGTTTGTTTTATAAACTCCAAGGAGGTGAAAAAAAGTAAAAGTACAAACACGGTAGACAAATAATCTGCTGATATCAAACATGTTAAAGATATTTTACATTTCTTATCTTTGTTGTCTTCATGTCCTCAAGAAAAACAACACTACAATAACTACATACAAGGTGCTAAAAAAACCCTTTTTGTTTCGGTGTAGTTTCCTGAATATATTTATAAAATACAAAAAATACAATACATGAACTTTGGGATAAAATGATGAAGTCTTAGACTTATCTCCATTGTTGTACCTGTTGTTTAAACAGTCCACTACCTATTTATGATCCTGAAGCCAGACATTTTGTATCTGATTTCAAGAAATATAGAAAAAAAAGATCCTGAACCTTAACTGTATTTTTACTTTACACTTGCTTTTACATGTTGGCAAAATGGAGATTAACCTAACCCATGTGCAAACATAAAACCTACCTCTGCACTGGACCATATATACTTACCTTTATACTAACATGCAGTGCTTTGATTTGTTCAAATATTAGTCTTAAATTTGGTTAAAAATGTTCTTGAAATGCATTCAATTTAAGTATCTGGGGCCGGTTGCACAAAACACCTTGAGTTAAGATTTTCCTTGAAGTCCTAGTTAAGGTTTCCTTAAAACAAAATCACTTGCACAAAATATTCTTAAGTCTTTGCCTTAAAGTTTCCTTAAAAAGTTCACGTAAGTATTTTTGGTTTTCTCCTTGTTTTGGTCACCCCTAGACTGTTGCACAAAAGACCTTAGCAACCAAAGCAGGGTAAAAACAACGCTTAAGGTACCTCTGACCTTATCTTAACTGCAACATGACCGAGTTTATGGTGATAAATGAAAAAAACGAACACACCCGGAGAAGAGTGTTCTGCGAACAGGAGAACCCAATGGATAAGCTTTTGACTTTACACTCTAGATTTGACTGAATTAATTTTCGATGCA
The DNA here is from genome assembly GCF_006386435.1 of Epinephelus moara. Classification (NCBI taxonomy): domain Eukaryota; kingdom Metazoa; phylum Chordata; class Actinopteri; order Perciformes; family Serranidae; genus Epinephelus; species Epinephelus moara. The sequence continues at coordinate 16,007,660 of NC_065515.1, forward strand.
GTTTCTTCCCACAATCATTTTCTGTTTTCTAGTATTTGGGAATCAAATTTACTTTGTAGGACGTGCTTTGTATGATTGTATTCCTCCAGAGGTATAATGGTGTGAGACAATAACAGCCATTACAAGTCCAAGCAAACAAACAAACAGTCTCCATGAAAACTTTTACTGCTGTAAAATCTCTTTCAGCGCAGTAAATGAGTTAACGTTTTTCCTTAACAAAGGAAACCTTTTAAGGGATTCTGTGCAACTGTGTAAGTCCCTCAGCTATTTATTAATTAAGCCTTAAGAATCATACTTAAGAAGAAAACTGTCTTGTGCAACCGGTACCTGATACCTGATACCCTGCAAACAACAAACAGTGTACACATATTACACTATGCTAACGGTGTGGCTCCATGTGTAAGACACCTAAATGAAATCACGCCACAAAAGACAAAGGTTGTGTGACCTGGTTTAAGATGCAGCTGCTAGTGAGTTAAACAGTACAACTTAAAACAACATTAACACATCTGTTGAAATGATCATATGAAATGAAATGCCAGAGAATAACAAGATTTTTTTTTTTTCAATCCCCTTCTAGATCGAAAAAGGACACAAAGGTGCTAATTGAAGACACGGATGATGAGGCCTTCAGCTGAGTCCACAACGTCAGCACGTGCACACACACGAACACACCCACACAGACATACTATACTTAGAAGGACCTCATTTACTAACACTCAACCTCAACCCTTCTCCCCTTGTAGTGATAGAGTAGTGACCCTTCCCCTCAGTCTAAACCTCTAACGCAGTGTGGACCTCAGACTGTCCTCACTTTGGACAATTTACCTCATCTTTACATCCCTGTGAGTATATTTGGTCTTTATAAGTATAGAAAACACACACACTGTAACGTAGAAACACACGTAAAGATAAACCTGCTGAAGCACAAACATGGTGTAATATTGCTACAGTTGAGGAGAGAGCTAACGCCACACAGACAAGCAGACTGATGGACAGACGTCACGGGAAATCTTCTGCACACAAGTGGAAACACAGACCACACTGCCCTGGGATTATTCTCTTCCTTTTTTGAAGGACTTTTTTTAGTATATGTTGTTTACTTTGAGATATCTGTGTTTCTTTAGATCTGTCTTTACTTTTCCTGGATTTATTTCGGAGACGCTGCCTAGATGACTGTTTACACGCCTTTTTAACTACACTAGGATCAACAGGGAGAAGACAAGCCAATCAAAAGACTGAGTATTAATCAATAGAAACCTGAGGAAGGACTCAACACACATCACAGCATATCAAAAACAAATCAACTGGTTTTAACTCGTTGATTCTTTTTTATACTCCATCTTTTTTTCTTTCGGGTTGAGTTGTAATTACGTCCATGTACAATCACATCCTGGAGGCACTTGCAGGAAAAGTGCATTTAATACACAAAACATGAAAAAAAACCTGATTATAAACAAAAAGGGATGTTTTGATTCAAACATTTCTAATCTGTGAAGTTGCTTTGTAATATATTTAATATATTTTGATGTGCATTATGACTCTACTGTAGTTGTTAAGTACTTCTACATGTGTTGTTTATACTAGTGAGACTAGTTTGAGCATCTACACAATGATTGTTAATGTATTTTATAATGTTTGGAATGTTTTTCTCGGTTAGACTCGTGCCATGTTTTTAATAAGCTCATAGTTAAAGCTCGATTTATCCCCGACCTCAAATTAGTGCAAAACAGACCTGTGAATCATCATGTCACGACTTCTTAAAGTGCCCTATTAGCTACAGTTCATGTGTGCATCACTGTTTTTTGCATTAACTACCAAAGCTTTGTTTTTATGAATATGTCCATCCAGCTTTTTTAAAGATTGGAGTGTTCTTTCACAAACGTAAATAACTGTTTTAGCAGGTAGGTTCTGTCTTGTTGGAAATCCCAGTAATATGAGTAGAAGTACGTCAAGAGTGATGTGATGCACCGCTTTAAATGCTCAGTTGAATTGTTGGTGAGTCAAAGTGTAGTTGCCAGTGGTTCTCAACCTGGGAGGTGTAGGGGGGTCAAAATTGAATAAACCTGACTAATGAAGGTTACAGTCACCAAACATAAGAGCTCTGATGCTACAAGACATTCAAGATCCACATCCACAACATGTAAAGTAGAGGGTGGGCCAGTGTTTGACAGGGAAGGAAATCAAACATGTTGCAACAGACCAGATCACAATGTTTGTTTTCCTCTGGGTAGAAAACACCTGTGCTACAAATATAAAATGAAACGATGCCATGCAACCACTGGCTCAATTGGTTCATTTTTAGCAATCTAAAAAAGTCCCACGAAAAAACGTTCAAGTATACACTTTATTTGGAGTATTTTCACCACTGTATCAGACAGCCCTTTCCAACAAGGATCTGAATCCATTATTTTCAAGCCACCAGACTCCATTGTCAAACACAGTATTTTTGCTGTTGTACTTTTACTTACATGGGTGCTGCTGGTCTACCACTCCCTCGATCAGTCAGTTTGTAAGGTAAGGTGGAGAAAATGTTCCAAATATAGCATACACTTAAACTGCTATTGATGTTTTCAGGTGTCTAAAATCAGTTTTGCTGCAGGCCCCCATCCACAACGGTACTTTACTTAACTTCTGTGCTGGTATTTTGGGTTCATCAAAGATGCTAGCAAAGCAACACAGTACATAAAATAAGCACAGCAGAAATGCATGTTACATTCACGTCTGAAAATGACATAAGAAATACAAGTTTGGCGATTTCACATATCTCCACAGCTGAAATCAACTGCCAGTAGTCTACCCAGAAGGCACTGCTGTTAGCAACACAGTAATTCGGTCTGTAGCTGCAACCACAAACTCGCAGCCATGCGTTCATGCAACTGACTTTGGCTTATGACCAATCTTTCCCCAAAATCTTGGGCAAGGCGCATAACCTTTAAATCCATTATAAAGTTACGCACCTTTTTGCGATAGGCCACTCCCATAGCCACGCCCCATTTTAGCCAACTAACACGAACAAAAACACACACATACACTTGACCTTTGTGCCAAATTTCAGTCTCCTAGGGCAAAAACATGGCTGCCAAAGGGTGGGGGAATTTTTGTGAACTGACCGACAGAGTGAGCTACAGAGCTGCTGGTCTCAACTGAAAACATAAAAAGGCTCATTCTGCTTTCATGTTTACTGTCAATACAGCAGGAGAGCCTTTGTGTCAATCACGTTTACGATAATGTTATTGCAATGAAATTCAGACTGGCTCATTTTGCCACCATTTTTCCCAGTGTGAGCAATTTGTTTGCCTTCTCTAAGTCGGGTATCACAGAAAAAAGTTTGAGAACCACTGGTACACTGCGAAAGACTTCATATGGTCACCAGACGCCCTGACAAGAGCTCAGTGTTGCCAGATTGGGCAGTTTTATACCAATCTGAGCTACTTTTTTTTATAAGTGTGCAGATAAAAATGTTCCATTTGTGTGGTTTCCTCCAACAAAAAGTTATGCTTTAACCCAACAAACCAGCCTCTTTTGATTTGGCTTCACCTAATTATACTCATAAAACAGAACGCCCATGAATGGAAAATCTCATCCAACATCTGAAATAAAAAATTGGGTTCATTTCACATGATGATTGGACGACTCTTATTGAGTTACTTGGTGGCAATCAAAGCTGGCAACACTGCAAAAGCTCTCTGACCACATTCAGCGTTCCTGTCACCAGATATGTGTTGTTTGTTTGACTGTAGCGTTCAGTGTTGCCTCGTTCATTTCAGCACTTTTAAAAGAAAATGATTTCAAGTGTTGTGATTTGTGAGATCAAATGTAATCGACTAAACTTAGAAAAGGAAAGTTAGTATCAACCAGGAAAAATGTGCTGTATATGTGGCATCCACTATCAGCCCCCTCTGCCCGTTTCCAAACACTTTAAGAACAGTTGGTTATAACTTTTAAAATGCGTCTCTGCTGCTGTTAAAGGGCCCCCTGGCTTTCAGAGACAAGATGCTAATTTTAACGCTGGTTTGTGTGTTTCACTTTCTCTTCCTGTTTGACCCCTTCACTCTGCTCCACTGTTCTTCCCTGTGGCTACATTGCGTCGCCACCAGCCAGTCATGAGACGAAGCCCAGAGAGCTTCAAGACATGTGTTACAGAGAGTCCAGTTTCTTCTGCTTCTGTTTTTTCCCGTAGTGGCTAAAAGACTGAAAAGCTTCTGTGTGCAATGATCTTAATGTGAACTAGAAAGCTGGAAAAAAATGTGTAAGTATAGAAGATGGGTAGCTTCCTGATCCATTTAAACACACTGGACACATACCATAACTGCATACAGGCTTAAAACATGACACACACACACACACACACATGCACACACACATAAATACACACACAGCCCACATTGCCTCTCTCTCTTGTGTCAGAGAGCACAACTCTACAGCAGATAGTTTTGTAAAAAGGCTCTGTTGTCTTGCCTGCATGCTGCTTTAGTTTTACATTGTACATAGGTCTTAATTTATTTGACATAATGTGTATATTAGCAATCATTGTAGCAGCTGTGACAATGATTGATTTCATACGTCGCCATTTTTGCTCCAGACAAGCAGTATTTTTTAGGCGATGAGGAGCTTTTTGTTCTTGGTCGCGATCCTGCACTTCATGTGTAAATCTGTTGACAATGTGTTTGTATAAAAATAGAAAAAAATCCATAGAACTGGAGAATGTGATTGGTCGTATCTTGTTGGTGATTCCTTTATATTTCAAGGCTTTGCGTCCAGGGCTCGTGGAGGAGGTGCGAGGGGCAGGTTACCGTGTCCTGAAGCTGTGATACTGTCTGTACATTTGTGAATGTGCATGAAAATATTGTGGATCTGTTGTTTGTAAACTGCCCTGCGGACAGAAGCACTTTGACATACTGTAGGGCGCAGGAACAGAGAGATACCCACACCATGACAAAATACTGTTAAACTGATCCCAGATCTGCCTGAGCTCCTCTTGAATTATCTCTTAAACAGATCCAGGATCTTTTTTTGGAGCATTTTTGAGATGCCTCTCTGTGAGGAAAAACAAGTGTTCCACTGACCAGTGTCTGTTCACAGTATGTGTAACCCGGCGACAAAAACAAAAACAGGGTTACTTTGTACAGTTTGTGTTTGATGAGACGATCCTCCACCCTGACATCCCATTTTTCTCATGGGTGATTTTGTTTCCACTGCTTGCTGAAACCCCCATGATGTTAAAGTGCTTGATATGTGTCCACCCCTCCCTGTCCCTCGCTCGGTGTTGTTCGTACCCTCTCTCTAATCTAGCTGAACGTGGTAGTACCTGTAGTTTGGTAGATGGATGTTCTACTTTGATAAGATAAAAAAAAGATAATAGAATAAAATACATTGTGGCTAAATGTGATTTTAAGAGACATAAAGAAAGGAAAATGTCTTACAGTTTGAACCATCCTCCCCCGAGTCCCTTTTACAGAGTAGTTTGTACATGTCGAGTGTATAACACCGTTCTATGATGGTTTTCCTGATGGTATTTGTATTTCTGTATACACTTTGGTGATCCTGTCATATCTGGGTTTTATAAACCACGATTATTTTTAAATCTCGCTCTGCCTCTTGCCTCTTTATTTCTCTTTTCACTTTTGAATCATTCTAATGTTTTAGTTTCTCAAGTTTTAGGTCTCGTCGACGTCCCTGACCTTCGTGTTGCTGAGTGAGTATCTCCCCTCTGTGTGGCTCTGATGCAGATCTGTGAATATGAGTACACGTACATTAACACGTACAGCCTGTTACATCTCACAGTTGTTTGCTGTGGTTGTCGGGGTGTTTCTGTTTCTTCTTCTAATTGCTTCATGTTTATTCTTAATGTCTGTGCAGTATTTTGCAGTGCACTTCGAAGCAGATTAGTTAGTCAATAACCCCCATAACCTTTACAGGGGTTCAACTTTGCCCATTCAGAGAGCCAGTATATTGTTGAGGGCCACACACAAAAAGTGCACACATAAAACAAAATATCTTTTCCATCTTGCTTCCACATTAAACTGCCAAGCTGTCCCCCAAGCTTGCTAACTTTAGGTAACACTTGCAAAGTGCCACCAGTTGCCATGCAACCAGAGGCTTTCTATAAGTTGTCATTCCTAACCTGACAGAAGCTTGCTTTGTGTACACAGTTTGACGAAGTAGCAGAGTAGAGTATTAAATGTTAGTTACGGAAAGTGAAAATATTGAAATGGACCAAAGATGATTAAAATATGATTCATGCAATTAATATCATGTTCAAAATCTGAACAAAATGTTTCAGAGGGCTGCCATCAGTCTGCAATACTATATATTATTAATTTTTTAATTATTATTATTATTTACAATGACTTCTTTTTTTTTTACTAATTTTTATGACATACTATATTATGACTTTTCACTTCTTGATGGTATACTATACTATGACTGTTTTCCACTCATTTTCATGACATACTATACTATGATTTTTTTTTTTACATATTTTTATGACATACTATACTATGACTTTTCTGACACAGTTTTACAACATACTATACTATGACTTATTTTCACTAATTTTTATGACATACTATACTATGACTTTTTTTCACTCACTTTTACGACATCACTTTGTTATGACATAGTATACTATGATGGGTTTTTTTCAACTCATTTTTATGACATACTATACTATGACTGTTTTTGACATATTTTTATGACATACTATACTATGACTTTTGTAGAGATTTTTTATGACATACTACTATGACTCTTTTCACTTATTTTTACAACATACTATACTATGACTTTTTTTGACACATTTGTACGACATACTATAATATGACTTTTTTCACTTCTTGATGACTTACTACTACTATGACTATTTTTGACATATTTTTATGACATACTATACTATGACTCTTTTCACTTCTTTATGACATACTATACTATGACTTTTTTTACTCATTTTCATGACATGCTATACTGTGACTTTTTTGACATATTTTTATTACATAATATATTATGACGTATTTTTTCACTCATTTTTATGACATACTATACTATGACTTTTTTTTTGTTTTCATTTTTATGAAATAGTAAACTATGACTTTTTTCATCACTCATTTTTATGACATACTACACTTTGACGTTTTTGACATATTTTTATGACATACTATACTATGACTATTTTCCACTAATTTTTATGACATACTATACAACGACTTTTTTTTTTTACTCATTTTTATGACATCCTGTACTATCACTTTTTTCACACATGTTTATGACTCATTTTTATGACATCCTGTACTATCACTTTTTTCACACATGTTTATGACATACTATACTATGACTTTTTTCTCACATGTTCATGACATACTATACTATGACTTTTTTCTCACATGTTTATGACATACTATATTATGACTTTTTTTTTTTTTTAACATTTTTTGTTATGTACTATTTTATGACGTTTTTCACTCTTTTTTATGACATACTATACTATGACTTTTTTTTTTACTCATTTTGAACGACATACTGTAATATGACTTTTTTCACTTCTTGATGACATACTACCCTATGACTTTGTTTTCCACTCATTTTTATGACATACTATACTATGACTTATTTTCACTCATTTTTATGACATACTATACTATGACTATTTTTGACATATTTTTATGACATACTATACTATGACTTTTTTGACATATTTTTATGACATACTATACGATGACTTTTGTTGAGATTTTTTATGACATACTACTATGTCTCTCTTTACTTATTTTTACAACATACTATACTATGACTTTTTTTCACTTCTTGATGACTTACTACTACTATGACTGTTTTCCACTACTTTTTATGACATACTATACTATGACTTTTTTTCACTTCGTTATGACATACTATACTATGTTTTTTTCCACTCATTTTTATGACATACTACACTATGACTTTTTTGACATATTTTTATGACATACTATACTATGACTTTTGTTGAGATTTTTTATGACATACTATACTATGACTATTTTTGACATTTTTATGACATACTATAATATGACTTTTTTGAGATTTTTTATGACATACTATACTATGACTTATTCTCACTAATTTTTATGACATACTATACTATGACTTTTTTTCACTCATTTTTACAACATACTATACTATGACTTTGTTTTCCACGCATTTTTATGACATACTATACTTTGACCTATTTTCAATAATTTGTATGACATACTACTATGACTTTTTTGACACATTTTTACGACATACTATACTATGACTTATTTTCACATCTTGATGGCATATTATAAGATGACTTCTTTGAGATTTTTTCATGACATACTATACTCTGACATATTTTCACTAATTTTTATGACACACTATACGATAACTTTTTTTTTTTACTTTGTTATGACATAGTATACTATGATGTTTTTTTCCCACTCATTTTTATGACATACTATACTATGACTGTTTTTGACATATTTTTATGACATACTGTACTATGACTTTTGTAGAGATTTTTTATGACATACTGCTATGACTCTTTTCACTTATTTTTACAACATACTATACTATGACTTTTTTGACACATTTGTACAACATACTATACTATGACTTTTTTTTCACTTCTTGATGACTTACTACTACTATGACTGTTTTCCACTCATTTTTATGACATACTATACTATGACTATTTTTGACATATTTTTATGACATACTATACTATGACTTTTTTTACTCATTTTTATGACATACTATACTATGACTTTTTTTACTAATTTTTATGACATACTATACTATGACTTTTTTTACTCATTTTTATGACATACTATACTGTGACTATTTTGACATATTTTTATTACATAATATATTATGACGTATTTTTTCACTAATTTTTATGACATACTATACTATGACTTTTTTTGAGATTTTTTGACATACTATACAATGACTTTTTTTCACTTTGTTATGACATAGTATACTATGATGTATTTTTTTCACTCATTTTTATGACAAACTATACTATGACTGTTTTTGACATATTTTTATGACATACTATACTATGACTTTTGTTGAGATTTTTTGACATACTATACGATGACTTTTTTTCACTTTGTTATGACATATAAAAGTCAAAAAAGTCATAGTATGTCATAAAATGAGTGAAAATAAGACATAGTACAGTATATCATAAGAAAAAAGTCATAGTATAGTATGCCATAAAAATTTGTGAAAATAAGTCATAGTGTAGTATGTTGTAAAAATGTCTTATTTTCACTCATTTTTATGACATACTATACTATGACTTTTGTTGAGATTTTTATGACATACTGCTATGACTCTTTTTACTTATTTTTACAACATACTATACTATGACTTTTGTTGAGATTTTTATGACATACTGCTATGACTCTTTTTACTTATTTTTACAACATACTATACTATGACTTTTTTCACTTCTTGATGACTTACTACTACTATGACTGTTTTCCACAAATTTTTATGACATACTATACTATGACTTTTTTTCACTTCGTTATGACATACTATACTATGATGTTTTTTCCACTCATTTTTATGACATACTATACCATGACTTTTTTTGAGATTTTTTATGACATACTATACTATGACTTTTTTTGAGATTTTTTATGACATACTATACTATGACTTTTTTGACATATTTTTATGACATACTATACTATGATGTTTTTTCCACTCATTTTTATGACATACTATACCATGACTTTTTTTGAGATTTTTTATGACATACTATACTGTGACTTTTGTTGAGATTTTTTATGACATACTATACTATGACTTTTTTGAGATTTTTTATGACATACTATACTATGATGTATTTTTTCAGTCATTTTATAACATACTATACTATGACTTTTTTGAGATTTTTTATGACATACTATACTATGACTTTTTTGAGATTTTTTATGACATACTATACTATGACTTTTTTTCACTCATTTTTGACATACTATACTCTGACATATTTTCACTAATTTCTATGACATATTATACTATGACTATTGTTGACATATCTTTATGACATACTATACCATGACTTGTTGAGATTTTTTATGACACACTATACTATGACTTTTTTGTCACATTTTTACGACATACTATACTATGAGTATTTTTGACATATTTTTATGACACACTATACGATGACTTTTTTTTTTTCACTTTGTTATGACATAGTATACTATGATGTTTTTTTCCCACTCATTTTTATGACATACTATACTATGACATTTTTTTTTACTAATTTTTATCACATCTTGTACTATGACTTGTTTCTCTCATGTTCGTGACATACTATACTGACTTTTTTCTCTAATGTTTATGACATACTATGACTTTTTTTTACATACTATTTTATGACGTTTTTCACTCTTTTTTATGACATACTATACTATGACTTTTTGTTTACTCATTTTTAACGACATACTGTAATATGACTTTTTTCACTTCTTGATGACATACTACACTATGACTTTTCTGACACATTTTTACAACATACTATACTATGACTTATTTTTTTACTAATTTTTATGACATACTATACTATGACTTTTTTTCACTCATTTTTACAACATACTATACTATGACTTTGTTTTCCACGCATTTTTATGACATACTATACTATGACTTATTTTCACTAATTTTTATGATGAACTATACTGACTTTTTTTCTCTCATATTTATGACATACTATACTATGACTTTTTTCAGTCATTTTTACAACATACTGCTATGATTTTGTTTGACACATTTTTACGACATACTATACTGACTTTTTTTTGACATATTTTTATGACATACTATACAATGACTTTTTGTTTCACTTCGTTATGACATACTATACTGTTGTTTTTTTCACTCATTTTTATGACATACTATACTATGACTTTTTTTTTACTTTTCTTATGACATTCTATACTATGACTTTTTTAAAATCATTTTTATGACATACTATACTTACTTTTTTCACACATTTTTATGACTTTTATGACTTTTACTATGACTTTTTTCTGTCATTTTTATACTGACTGTTTTACTCATTTTTATGACATACTATACTATGACTTTTTTTTTTTTTACATTTTTTGTTATATACTATACTATGACGTTTTTCACTCTTTTTTATGACATACTTACCATGACGTTTTTTCCCCACTCAGTTTTATGACATCCTGTACTGTCACTTTTTTTCCACACGTTTATGACATACTATACTATGACTTTTTTCTCTCATCTCTCATGTTTATGACATACTATATTATGACTTGTTTTTGACATTTCTTATGACATACTATACTATGACTTTTCTTTACTCATTGTTAACAACATAATATACTATGACTTTTTTTTACTCATTTTTATGACATACTGTACTGTGACTTTTTTCACTTCTTGATGACATACTATACTATGACTTTGTTTTCCACTCATTTTTATGACATACTATGACTTTTTTTTTTTACACATTTTTTGACAAACTATTTTTATCCCATAATATGCTAAGACATTTTTGTGACGTTTTCACAACCACTCAAGGTGTTTCTGAGGGTAATCATTGGTTCACAATGCCCTTGCAGAAGCAATGCTTTAGGTAGATGTACAGCCTGGTGGTAAAAAGTGGCATTGCATGTCCTGACAAGATTTAGGTTTTGAGGAGGTTGAGAACTCTGTCCAAAAAACAGCTTGAGGAACTCATCCAAAAGCACCAGCAGCAATTACGGATTCTATGTCTTTTTTTTTCCCATTCGTGACTGAGTCTGACGCCGTTATGTTCAGTGTGCCAGTACAGATGAATGAATCATCCTGAAAAGCCTGAAAATCTCACTTCTTGGCAGAGAGGCAGCACCCACTAAATCAAAGGAGAACACATTCTAACTTTGAGACAAGTCATCAGACGAACCCTCTTAAGAGAAAAACAAGTGTGTCCATATGATTGAGACTGCTCTTGACCCTGGAAAGAGAAGTTAAAACACTCACCGCAGGGTCAATTAGTGGCTGTTCTAGAAAAAAACCAAAGATATTCAGTTTACAATATGAAAGGGAAAAACAAACAAATCCTGACATTTAAGGAGCTCCAACCAGGAAATTAATTGTATTCTGTTTTAAAAGTAAATGAAATTAGATTATTAAAATAGTAACAGAATAATTATCTGCCCATCAACTAATTAATTGCTTCAGTCTTTATTGATACTGTGTCAAAGATGTGTTGTTTCAACTCTATGATCAATTTTAAAGCTCTAGTTTCTGTTTTGTTAAACAAACAAACAACCTGCCAGTCAACATCTAAGAAGGTCACAACTAGGTTGTTTATTTTATGATAACTGATACAGGATAAATGTTATACATTCTATTTTAACACTGATATTTTGCTTTTATTTTCAATGTCAGTATGCAAAAAAAAGACAATACAAAGTAAACATTTAGTATCATGAATATGATACATAATTTGACTGCTTCCTCCATATTAAACCAATTAATTTTAAGGACTCCTTGTTGCCTTGGTGATAACTTGTTTAGCTACAACACAAAAAAGGGAAAAAATACAAAAAAAAAACAAAAAAAACCCAAAATGCAAAACATCGAGAGTTGGCTGACAGCAAACACTGTAAAGAACCACGTGATCTTAAGATGTATCAATCAACTCGTGTAGATGCATATATAAAAATACAGGATCCCTGTTATATATATATATATATGCACATACAGTAATAATGCAATTACTAGAGTTGTAGAGCCTGTACTGGGCATACAAACAGACAAAATGAAGAGCAGGATACACATACATACACACGTTTACCATTATCTCTCCATATAAACACACATAAACCAACCAACCAACCAACAAACAGAAGGCTCTCTGGCTTTAGAAGCTAAAAACTACACTTGACTTAAAAAAAAGAAAAGAAAAAGAAAAAAGAAACAGACATTCACATTTCTGAAACAAATTTCATGATCTCATAACGTCTCGCCTGATCAACCTTCTCCATGTCCATTTAGTGCCATTAGAGAAGCTAGAAATGATGATGATGATTCTGAGGATGACGAGCTCCTTTTGTGCCATCGTGTCCGACTCGTCCCATCAATAAGGACCGAGCTCACTCTCACTGATTACTTCACCGTCTGTGTTGGTCCTTTTTCTCCACGCCATCACTCCTCTCACTGTGCACTCATTCACTGACTCACTGTCCACCGCTGTAAACAGTCCAGAGTCTGCACTGTGGTTCTTCATCCATCAGTGAAAGTGAATGAGTGAACGTGTCGTGGAGGAAGGTGGAGAAGTGGGACTGCAGCTGTTTATGTCTGTGTTTAGTGTATGAATGTCCTGTACGTCCATGCATTAACCTGTGTGTGTGTGTACTGTATGTCCATCTGTATGCAGACCTCTACGGGGAGGCTGGCGCTTTGCTACCGCTGTAATGAACTTGGTATCTGTTCACCGCTTGCCCTTTCACCTCAGTCGACAAGCAAGTAGTCTTGCAGGGGATCATGTCCTCTTCCTCCTCGCCCATTAGCCAGTTCTGCACCGAGCGTTCAGCCGAGGCCGAAACGTGATTGGCCAGCCAGCCCTGGTGCCACTTGTCAAAGCGTTCGTGCTGGCTCGCTGCCACTCTGTGCTGTGACTGTGGAGTAGGAGGAAGAACTGTCAGACACCAAACAGGATTTAACAGGCAGAAAATGTACAAGCAAGGTTTGATTTTCCCGACACACATTGACACCGAGATTCTCCACATTACATCTCACACTCTCAAAACATGCCACAATCGGAAACCAGTGTCTGATATTAAATCTCCAGCCTACCTTCCTGGCTTTGACCAGCGCTCCTCTGCGGTACATGTAATCCTCAGAGTTCATGACAAACACCATCTTGTGGGTGTTGAGTTTAAATCGACAGTCCAGACTACCGGCGTTCTCCACGCCCAGCTGGCGGTGCCACTCTCTCCTGCAGCGCATTGCCTCCACCTGCCGCACCTGCCAGCGACGGAAACGACGCAGGTTCCTACAAGAAGAAACTCATTTATTAGACCCTCACATGCTGACTGGATTACAGTATTTGTATGACATATTTTGAGGACAAATCAATGACCCTTTTAATTTTTTTTACCTTCGCCAAAAGGGTCATATTTTTGGTTCGATATGTATGTTTGTCAGCAGGACTAAGGAAAATCTGCTGGCCTGATCTGCATGAAACTTTGTGGAAGTGTGTAGCATTGGCCAAGAAGAACCCACTTAATTTCAGAATCGCAGGGAGGATACACAAATTATTTTTTACTTTCTTTAAAAATTGCAAGATAGGACATTTGGCCTTGACTGGTTAAATAAATGCCAAACACCTTAAAATCCAGTAGATAGAAGTTAAGTTCAATATATCGTTGACATAGGATGACTTCATATCGCAATCCACACTCACGGGTACCAGTAATCCTCTGGGGTAGCCTACACATGTAGCTGCTCAAATTTCACACATAAAGCAGTCATTATGGAGCACTCAGGGACAACACTTTTTCCACAAACTAACGTGTGGCTATAGAAACATAAATACACACATGATATGCAACTAATTATACTCTTAAACACATCCATATGTGAGTGATTTGCAATAAACTCTACCAGAGATGTTAAAGACAAATTAGATATTTTCAATTTAGAAGTACGTAATAAATACACACAGCTGAGATGATGAGGCTGCAGAGAGGCAAAACCAGATTTTGACATAATTCTAATAGTTTTGAAAATATATTCACACACACTGTATACAGTGGTTGTGCTTGTAGATTTGCTTAACATAAAAGACTTGACTGTTGGCCTTGAGGGAGATCTGCGCTCAATTCATGAATGTTGTCTGAGAATTTCAAAATTGTAACAAAACGATTGGTTTCAAAACATCTTGTCAAAGGACTGCAGTTAAAAATTAGCCAGCTGGCTAACACTGGCACATTTCCAGAAATGTTGATTAACGTGCATTGTCCTTAAATATAAAATAAAGTTAAGCCAAGTATTTTTCAAACTAAGCCTCGACATTTTCAAATCAGGACAAAGACTTAATATGTTGGCATTTCTACACTGAAGTGCAAGGTCTCGCAGCCTGTGGGTGATACTCTGACTGCATTGTTAACAGAGGTCCTTCATTCAGGGACGTAAATATAGACAGTGCAGGCAGTGCAGTTGCACTGGGGCCCGTGGGGTGGAGGGGCCCGATTGCCACTTGGAAATACGCCTGTATACAAAGAAGAGCTCACGTTAAATCAAAAATGCTGCAGTGCTATATATGACCTCAAAAAGGCAAATCCATCTCTAAGATGGTTTTCTGTTTTTGTAAAATAGTATCAATCTGTAACAAATTACATGCTTATTCTAAATTAACTATGATAAAACTATAAAAACTATTTAGTTAAACTAATAATTTCCTATTTTCTTTTGTAGTTTTTGTCATATACAGAAATGTAATGATGATTGCTGGATGATATGTATGTTGATGTCCAATACTAAGTCTCTGTTAAATCATGTAATGAGATGATGCGATTTACAGTAACTAGTTGCAAAATCTCTCAAGCGTGACAATCTGGGCACATCTGCAACATTATATAACATAAAAGCGGCAGTAAAACACACTGTTGGTTAAATATATATACACACCTAAAACTCTGTGTGTGTGTGTGTGTGTATGTGTGTGTGTGTGTGTGTTTGTGCTTCATGACTAGTAACTAGGGCACACTGGGGCCCATCATCACTATCTTACGCCACTGCCTTCATTATTTTGTTAAAATAAAAATAAAAAAGTATGTAGACAAACAGTAAATATTACATAGAGTTTCTTTAACAGCCTACTTCCTCTATTGCACAAATATATCTAAAGCAGATGTTTTATCAGCAACAGAAGACCTGTACAATCTATGGTAATCAAATACCTCTCAGCAAAACATTTTACCCTGAAGGTTTGTATACGTAGTTTTTGTTTGTGTGAAAAACCAGTGGGAAAGCAGAAAGAGGTCCACAAAGATTTGTTGAAAGTGCACGGACTGAGTGAACACAAGCTGATCTTGCTATATTATATATACAAGACGAGTGGCGTTAAGATTTGTATCTGTACAGCTTAAAATGAGAAGTGGTGTGGTGAAGTCTAAATCTAAAGAAAATGTTGAACTGTTGTACCTGGGAAGAAATACAGGCTTGAAGAAATAGCCCTCTGCTTGAGAACACAGACTGGACTCAGTTCCTACAAACTGCTCCATGTAGCTTGACAGGCACTGAAAGAAAAGACAGCAAAGGTCCAATAAGATTAATAAATTCATATCTATTTATTTCAAAGTGTCTGTGTCAGTCTGTTTGTAAGTGTGTTTACCTGTACATCTAACGGGTCATCAGCCTGGGCCTCCTCAGTGTCCAGCAGCTCAATAGTCATCGTCACATGACCTTTGTTTTGGAGAAACATCACCTGAAGACACAAAGAAACATCAGTGAATCACTAAAAATCAGCTTACAACAGCTGAATAAAACCAGGAGATTAAAGTTAAAATCTCTACAGAAGGCTTTGGTGCCAGAGTAAGGTGCTCTGATTATATGTAACTGAATTTAAAGAGACCATGTTCATCTCGCTGTAGTATAACTGGCTGTGTATCAGCAGTGTCACTTCTATGTCTAAATGACTGTAACTACCTTCGCCCACAGCCCACTGCATTAAAGCTGGGGAAAGCGGTTTAAGAATTGCCGCTATGTAACGGCATCAGGATCATAATCATAATCGCAATGACTGAAATGACTGACTGGTGCTTGTACAGGTTATTGTACAAGGTGGGAGACGTTTAAGACAGAGATGAGAGCTGCAGGAGGAGTGTGTATTTTCCAACTCTGGCTTTTTTCTCCCCTCTTCCAGAAAACTGCCTACCCCAGTTATCAACATCAGATAAATTAAGACAGCCTAAAAGCCTATCCTTTAGTGTTCACACTGTCCTCTAAAATTACTGAACAGGTATAAACAGCATATTTCCACTGCAGCCAAAATGGAGGATGATGACAGAAAACATTTTCTCTTCCTCAAACAACAGCAGAGTGTCAAGGCCACATAGGTAATCCACTTCTACATTCACCAAGGACGCTGTGCTCACCTTGAAGCAGTTCTCCTCAGCCATGACTCTCTCAGCTTTCCACTGGTAGCTGGTCTCCCAGGCTGCTCTGACACACTGCGAAGACAGGTTTCCCCCCGCTGCTCCCCTCTTCCTCTCAGCCAGGTACAGGTCCACCACCTGCAGACACACCTCGTCGCTCACCAGGTGCTGCAGCTGAGGTCAAACAAAAGTGGGGATTACAATAGGACACTGTTAAATGTTTTCACCGACTCAGCATTTAGAGGTGAAGTGAAAAAAATCAATTCTTGGATGCATCCCAGTTCTTTCTTGAAAGAATATGTCTGGATGCAGAGAAGTCAATAATTGGAAAATTAAAACCTCAACCTTATAATGACCTGTTACAATTTTGTGAGACTGGGCTGTATGTTTCTTACCAATAACCAATTTGATGGTGAAAGGTAACTGATATAAACACATGCATCCTGTTTACATTCTAAGCTAGACTAAGCAAGGCCTGCACCCAGATTTTCATACTAACATGCTTTTTAGGACGCTAAAACAGTATGTGAGATTTGTTAATTTGCCGCCAACCTTAGCATGAAGCCATTGGTACGTGGATTGCAAACTATTCCCATGAAATATAACGGTATGAAAACACTGGACACAGCACTGGCATAAATATCCCATAATGCAATTCAATAGCAATGACAACGTTCATAACCGACAAAAACAGACAGCGACTGAGGCAGCTCTGTAATGTCAGTAACTTTTCGATTTAATAAAGACATAAAGAAAAAAAAAAACTCAAGAATTTTATTGAGCTTGCTGTTAGGTGTCGCAGTCACCGATAGAGCAGAAATTGGCACTGGTTGCCATGGTTATGCATCTCTAACTGGCAAGGAGGATCTCAGGAAGAGATGTAGTAATTACAGCTAAGTGCTTCCGAAAAAGATACTTCTAGATATCACACAAAAAATATGTTGAACAAAAGTACTAGGCTGGGGTGTTAGCAGTACGGAAGTATTTAGAACTCTGTAAAGTCTGATTTTCAATAACATAAAAAACATAGACGCTCATCTTTCTATTAAACTGATGTGGAAATGCTGTATTGAGACGATTGTAGTGCACAGCACCCACCACCAGAGGTCAGTCTCTACTGCCAGAACATAGTAGAGTGGTGGGGATAACGTTATAGAACTAGTAAACATTGATGAATAGATAAATAAAATGTCTCTCCCTCTGTTTGTGAGTATTGCCACATCTAACTTTATCTTGAGATTACTTTTTCGAACTACAAAAACAGTTTAGTCGCCACATGATCTTATTCAACACATCATCTCTGATTAGTCCACTGACATGTCGGTGTCCCTAAACAAGTGCCATTTGTTCCTCCAGCGAGAAGGGCACTTAAATCCTATCTCTGTTTATTATGCTATGGGCCATAAGTATTTAAGCCCAGCAAGACTTATCTAAGTAGGCTAATTGCATATAAGAAACACAACACTGTAGGCTAGACAATGGTATACAGGATACAACGTCTTTGATCACAAGTAGCTGGTAAAAGAAATCAATTCACTGCCCCAGCATAATTTTTAACTGGCAAAAATAACAAATTGCCTTTTTGTATCACATATACATTTGTTTCAGTACATTTCATTGAGATAATAAGGTATTACAATATGTTGAATACAAACTTAAAATAGAGGACAGAGCAAAATTTCAAGCAGGTGACTTTAATATGATAATATGGTTTCAGTATGTGACTAAGCTCCCTGTGGTAAGCAGTGATGCAGTGTGTATGTGTATGTCTAAAGCTTTTATTGTGAAAGGTAAGAACAGAAAGAGTGAAGCTGTAATGTGCCGCTGTTGAAAATGTGGGAATCAATTAAGGGTTTTGGTTTAGACTACAAAGCCTCCACGTTATCATTTTATTACCCTCATAAGTGTGGGTGCAACTCATAACTCTCAGCTACACATTAGGCTAATGGAAGCTAGCAGCAGACCAGTGGCAAATGATACTTTAGCAGATAAGTTGATGTCCCGTACTGTAAGCAGTGCCACAGAGCTAGGAGCATTTGAGACGATAAACTCACGGCACTGTTTAGCCGCACATAAAAACACATGTGTGTGTGTGTGTGTGTGTGTGTGTGTGTGTGTGTCTTGAAACTCCGACACTGACAGGAGAGGAGCAGCAGTGACGCGTACACCAAAATAACACCAAAACGCAGTCTACACTCTCAGCATAGTTTTTCATTACATGACTGTTGTGGTGCCTGTCACACTTTGGTACAGTGTGACAGGTAGCCCTCGTACATTTACTTGCCGAAAGGAAAATCTACCTGCATTTGGCGCTTGGTGGGTGTAAATTTTGGACCCTGTATGAAGGTATGAAAAATGAAAACACCCAAGCCTCAGTAGTACACATATTGAGTACATAGTGTGTGATTCAGGACGCCCATCTGTTACTACTTGCGTTAATAAAGGACAATAGAAGGAAAAATTAATCATGCATAGAAATAAAAAAATTCTAATGCATCGATAATCATTTCATAGTCATATCGTAGCCCTCTGAATTGGAATCAAATCACCCCACCCCTATCTGTATGACAGTAAACTTTCATTACCTGCCGAATGATGTTGTGGATGACCTTGTCGATGGTGAAGCCGATGTAGGCGTGGATGGTGAACATCTCTCTCAGTGTGTCTTCATACTGTGTGGAGTCCAGGTTGCCATCCAGCAGGCTGCGCACCATATCCAGGAAGGCCGGGTAGTACTCCTCTAACTCCACCTCACCTGTGGAAGACAGGGATGTCACGTGTTACAACAGCAGAGTGTGGATATGTTCAGACAGGAAGACTTAGACAGGAGTTAGACACCCTGTCTTCACCTCTGATGTGAATAAAATAATAAAGTTCAAATGCAGTTCAATCAAATGCAGCACTTAAAATGGAGGTCAGTGTGGATTTTAGAAAGAAAATCAATCAGCAACTATTTTATTAACAGTTCAAAGGCATTTTTCAAGATAACATACCACATGTTTGATGGTTCCTGGTTTTCAAATGTTATAATTCACTGATTTCTTTCAGTAAAGTACATTTAATTTCTCTAGGTTTAAGACTGTTGGTTGGACTAGACCCTTAATGATGTCACCTTTTGCTCAACAATATTGTGATGGCATTTTCCAGTTTTATGATGCTGCACAGACCACAAGATTAATTTTACATACTTTAACATTAAGAATAGAGTTTGTGTTATAAAAAAGCCAAAGCGGTTGTTTATGACAGCTTGTTTATCTGGAGCTGAATGGGTTATAATAAACAAATGTTCCAAGATGGATCAGGCTTTATACAACAAACTAGAGATGGAACATCATTATTATAATGACCAAAATTATCAAGCTTTTCATTATTATCATTTGACTGTTAAAATGTGCTGAAAATGTTAGAAAAGTACTGATACACGCTTAAATAATTTAATTAAGTTTGATATTGAAAACCACAAACATAAGCAACACGATCAAACTTTTGTTTGCATTAATATTAAAATTATAACGTTGCCAACATCTTATGTAAACATATGAAAACCCTATCAAATGTGCATTAATTAATGATAAAAATAGCCTGTCTTTGAAATGCTGACTCAAGTGTCTGCACCATTATTGCTGAGGACAGGGGACCAGTAGCATCGCTCAGTTTGCCTGCTGCATGCCCACTCTGTAAACAATACAATAGCAATACAAGCCCATATTGCATGCTGCACCTGCGTGTGGGAGACTGTTGCTAACATTGGTCGATGCTGGACGATATTCTTTAAAGCGCAATAATCAAACACAACTTTAATGATAATTGAAATTGTGAACATCAGGAATTTTACCGCAGTTTATCAATACCTACAGCATACTAATGAATCTCTAAATGCAAAAATGCAATGAGTGGCCTTGATACTTACCAAAAGTAAATATTATGCTACACCAGATTAACTAAGACACACAGTACTACACTAGGCATATTACCAGGAAGTCAAATAACACACTGAGTAGTTACTATTTTGTTTCTTTTGTCAAACTTAAAACTTCACTTCAAATGCTGCAAGGTCAAAGAAAAGAATAAAAACTGTCTTTTTACACATCTGGAATAATTTTCAACAAGCCTTCCCATTTGTCATGAAGTGTGACTATGACTCACTCGACACTGTGGATCTTGAATAATTTAGGTGAACATCAGAAACAGATTTAAATGCTCTCTGTGATTCAGTGGTCATTACAAGTAATTAACTTATCTCCCCGGTGGGGTAATACATATATTACAAGTCCTGATCATGGTTCAGGGTTCTAAAACAAAACACAACCTCCTGCACTGATCTTATTTGTCCATGCTGAGTCAGATATGACTCAAACCAACTCAAATTAAATACTTTATTTGAACCATTCTAAGATTTGTGTAACCAACCAGTGGTTGAACTTACTGGGCTGTTTGAGGCGGAGCTCCATGGCGAGGTCACATGCTTTTTCTCTCCTTCCCTCGGCCAAAAGCAGCCTCTCCCTGCTTTGCTCAGCTCGGTGCTCCAGTAGCTGCCGCTCCGCCTGTCGGTAAACCCGCAGCAGCCGCGTACAGAGGGTCTGGTGCAGCCGCAAGAAGAAATACCAGTTGTTGTTGACGAAGAAAAGGTTGTAGACACCGTCCAGCTCCTTCTGGTGCTCCGCTTCAGGGTCACGCAGGTCCACCTTCTCCCCGGCCGCACCTGAACCCGTCTCCATGGGCGTAGATCCAGGGGTGGATGTGGCAGTCCCTGCAGGTTGGCTCATGCTACTGGAGGTGGTGGAGGCCTCTGTGTCTGCAGGTTGGGATGGGCTGCAGCGCCTCCGCCTGGACTCACCATTGAGCTGCTGCTGGGGTTGGGACTGGGTCTGGGGCTGTGACTGGGCAGGCTGGGGTTGAGACTGATTACCTGTAGCTGCTGCTGCTGCTGCTGCTGCTCCTGGTGCATTATTAGAATTACCATTCCCTCCTCCAACTCCTCCACCTCCTCCTCCTACTACTGCTGTTGCTGCTGTTCCACCTCCTACTGCTCTCTCTCCCCCCTCCTCAGGCTCAACCTCCTCATCCGTCCAGTCTTCGGTATCGCTGAGCTCGCCACGGCGGGAGAAGAACAGGTCGGGGACAAAGTGCTGAATGATGCGCTTGATGTGGTCCTTGTCGTCTTTGTGGATGGTGGGCTGACGTTTGACATGGTAGATGATGAGCGAGGCAGCGTCCTCCAGGATCTGTTTGTCTTCGTATGTAAACACCATGTGAGGCTCGCTGGTAGTGGCCGCACCGGAGCCGTTACGGCCTTGCTGGCCAACTCCGCCCTCTTCTGTGCTTTGCTCCTGGCGCTGAGAAACAGAAAAACAGATGAATGCAGGCAATTTCAGAAAAAACACACTGTGACTGATAATGGGTTTCAATGAGTTTCATTAATCTCAGAGAATTTAATCTTCCTATATAAAATTCAAGGGGAAAATATTATCAATTCCGTTGCAACTACAAAGTTTTCTCTGAGAGCAGAACCACACAAAGGGTGTAAAGAAAACAATGTGCAAGGAAATGACAAAACAATCTCAATTTAAGGTACATTTACTTGCTTGTTCTACAACTTTCCATCATATCATACAATACTCATCAGCAGGTTGAGATGTCAGTTGAGATTATTAATACCAACTCCTGTTTCCGAGGCCAAGACTGAACCGTAAAGCTCAACAATACAAGGAAACCATAAAATAAGAGAAAAGATAGATTTGCCGGGAGAATGTGCGCACCTTTAAGGAAACTCTGACTCATGCGAACATTTTGGAGACAGGGTAAAGTGGCGATGCAGATGCTGATGCAGTGAATTGGAGCCAGATTGTAGTAATCAAATGTGAGAGCAATCAGTGCACATATGATGTCTCTCACACAATAAATTTTGCCTCATATCACATGGTATTTATGGGTGTTATCAAAAATATCCAGTCCAGCCATTTTATTTGTGCCAGTCAGCCACAACTTTTCTATAAGCATCTAAAAGTTGTAAAATTTGAAGGCCATCTCAAATCTCACATTGGATTCTGCTTATTATTTCAGCAGTGATGTCTCGCTATCAAATTGCCACCCTCAGAGCACAGAGCAGAGGGCCAGACTGTATGCTGCCCACACTTATGGTCAGCTGTGGAGCACACCGCAGCTTTTGAATACACACATCATATAGGCCTAGCATTACATAATTGCAAAACAGAGCATCAACAGCTGTGCAATGTGCATGTACCACCAAGTATGATTTTCGTTGTTGTTTGTAAAATTGCTGCAGTAAACACAACTGTGCGCACAGAGCGCACTGGTGACACTGCCATGGCTGCCACACACACTCCGCCTTTTCCAGTCACCTTATGTACATCTTCACCACCTGCACATATAGAATGTGTAAATTATCAAAGTCTGGAGAAGAGGCCAGTGACTGCTTTTCACGCATCATTACACTCCATATTCTCATTATGAGTCCTACTCATAATGCAGGCCAAGATCGCCATAACAAACTTAAATTAATACATAAACTGTGTTCATCTATCAAACATTGATTTTCAAATGATATCCCAAGGTGGGGATATCACTGATTATTGCGACCATTTTTAAAAGGTGTGGAGCAATCAGTTTGCAGATTGCTGTAAACATATAAATACGGCTGTGACACTCGGGCATTCCCATGATTCACCGTAAAGAGCGACTCATTAGCTGGCTCATTTCTATGCATCAGAAAGTGCTTTGCGTTGACCATTTATGGCCGAGTGTGGGCGTGTAGAGGGTGGGATATCAGGCTGATCCATGTGCGGACTATTCAAAGTTGATTTGGGAAGTATAAAAGGAAATTGCGCACTGGCAGGCATATGCACAGTTTTATAAATAAGAATATGTTTTGTAAATGAGAGCCCATGCCATAATTTTTCCACATATTCCCAAGTTTGGATCAGGTTAAGTTCTCAACAATTTTCTGGTGTTACAGTGTTCTACTTCCACATAAATTACTGAATGGTTAAGCTTTCACTTTAACTGCGCTTGATGGTCTGCTACTGTGTCTCCAGAGTAAGCTCTGCCACTGTGAGAGTGTGGAGCTCTGAACCATTGGCTCTCTGAGTGGCTATTAACAAACTGACCCTGGTGTCACAAATGTCTTTTACTTTGCTGAAAAGACTTAAGTTGACTTTAGCTTGTAATAAATGTTTTCAAATCAGGTTTGGGTTGGGCTTGGACACAAACTATGTGGGTTCATGTAGGGTCGGGCTGATTTTTTGGGCCCATTCAAAACTCAATTCAATCAGTATCAATTCACCCAATCGTCACAAATTAATGACCACCAAAATGAGGTAATTTGTTTTGTTTGGTTGGCTCTGGGTTTGAATGCATTTTTTGAAATGTGAAGGAGGTTAAATAACCCATTAACAATTTAAGATATAATGAACAATTCTAATTGCCAACAACCTCCAGCATGACTCTACAAGTTTGCCTAAAAAATTACACATAAATGTAAGTTGACACATTTGCACCTTATTATCATCATCTCTGAAAAGTGTTCAGAGTTGGGAGCTGGGAAAAAGGTTTTTACCTCGTCGTAGACGCTCTCGATCTCATTGAGCAGACTCTTCGACCGCAGGGCTTTCATGTCGTTCTGTTTGAAATTGACTCCTTGGTGGTCGAGGGACTTCAGGTAAGCCTTCTCGTACTGCTCCCTCCAAATCTTGTTGAAACCCTGCTGGGCCTCTCTCCACTCCTCCTCCTTGGCTTTCAACCTGCAATGGAAGACACAACTTAAGTGTAAATACAAAACACAGCTAATATGCTACATTAGCATGTCTTCACTCGAATTTGTTGTTCACGTTAATTAAAAGGGTAAAAATATCTGTCGGAGGGAACATGGAGGTCTTAGGTGCACTCTTAATGTGAAAGTCTGCCACATTGTAAAACCCACATTTCAACCTGCGTACTTACAAAACAAGTACTTTTTAAAAAAACGTCTGTTGGTATCGTTTACAATTGATACAACAGGCAAGCATACTCTCAGCAAATCAACATTTCTATCATACTGTCTCTTAGTTAAACCTCCCTGCTGGTCAGTGTCAGAAATTAGCAAGGGCCACGGGCCATTTGGCCCGCAATTTATCCAAGAATGCCCCCAAAAGCCATGTTCCGGGGGCCAAAATTGCCCCCAAGTTTTCGAAACAACTATATGTATTTATATTTTTAACAGTATTACAATCTGACATTAGTAGTATAATTAGTATGAGAAGTATAATTTTATTTTCTTTAAATTAATTTACCGTCACGTCTACAACTCATTTTCCAGACATAATCAACGAGATTGCACTGATTACGTGAGAGTAATCTGACAGAGAAGGGGAGGGGGCTTTGCTGTACCATAAGTATAAATTAACCATTTCTTGGGTGATCTGTGTCTACACAATGACAAATTAATGAAAAATTAAGGTAGAATGAATGTTAAAGTTTAAATTAACTTACTTCCAGGATTGCATCTAAGGAATTTATAGTAATTTGGCCTTTTTAACAGTAAAAGTAACTGTAATGTGGTGAAACATTAGTACTGCTATCAGTAGATTAATGGTTAAATCATCACATTTAAACTGGTTGAATTATAGGAAATCTGAGTTATATTTTGCAACCATAACTTTATGTAACCCATTATTTATTTCATTTATAGTGGTTTCTACTGAAGAGTGAAGACACTATCTTAGTTGGTTTTGCTTTTCATGTGCTTATTGTTAGAACATAATTACAATTTTTTGATGGCCCCCAAACATTTTGAAAATGCCCCCATTTTTTAGACCGTGGGGGCCAAAATTGCCCCCAAAATATTTTGTTAATTTCATACCCTGCTGCTGGTAATGTAAATTAAATGTGCTGTCTAACTGCAAGCAACAATCTCCTTTCCATATTCACAATGTTGATACACAAGAAAATTAGAGCATTCCATCAATATGTCTAATTGACCGTAATAGTGATGCATGCAAATCAAAATCATAAAAACAAGAACTCAGCCACTTAATTTCTTACATTAACCATTTTACTACTGATGAAATGTGAAATAAAAAGACATTCCTGACCTCTTGAGCACCACAGGCACAGCAGTAGCAGGACTCCTCTTCAGTCCCTCAATGATCTCAGGGGCTTTGTCGCCATAGATACGATACACGGCACGACGCTGGATGACCTCAGAGGTGCCGCCCAGGCAGTCGTCTAATCTGAATCGGTCCTGGTCCTCTGGGGAAAGGCGGGAGAGCTTCTTCTGGACACTCTCTAGCACTCTGATGGTGGCCAGGTTTGTCTCCAGAACCACGTCCAACTATAAGTAGAGAGATATGGACACAGAGGCTTAAGAAGACAGCCACCAACTACAATTTATTTATTTATTTAATTAATTTAATTCAACTGTATTGCAGACACAGGGGTCCATATCAGTATGAAATTAAAATAAATGCAGGTATCACTGCAGTTCACAAGTCCACAGTGATTAAAAAACATACAGACTTTTGTTCCCGTGTTTTTAAAAACAAGGCAATTGTGTCACTCTGTGTGGGCTTATTAGAGCTACTATGATTACATTTTATAATCAGTTTATCAATGCATAAATTTGTATAAAAATTCCTCAACACAGCCTGAAGGCTGGGAACATTACAAGTCACAAACATATGACTTGCACTTGTCCATCTTGGGTGCTTGAGCAAGATTCATTTTTGCGCTACTATAACTCTACCACAAGTGAGCTGTGTACAGTGGAGTTCATAGGGCTCCAAAAATGGTTGTTTTAACAGCATTTGTACACATACAAAACTTACAAGTCAGCATATTGACATAGAGTTTACAACACTGGCACTGCACATCATCATCTCTGATGATGTCACCCAAATATCCGCTTTTGTTCACCACATTCAGCGCTCAGCCTGCCACAAGCAGTCAACAGAAAATTGTGCTCCTGATCCTTGCTGACTTTAGCAATTATGATAACACTCTGTTTAGAATTAAACTTAACCTTTAAACTTTAAACTTAATATTACACTTTGTCATAGCTTAAGGAGACTCTGAGCAGTTGTAATCCAGCACTATAAGAGGACAGGACATACTGTATGTGTTAAAGCTTATTACACAAAAAGATAAAAACATACATTGTGTAAGTTGTTTATACAAACCTCCCTGCGCTACAGGAAGCGTAAACAGAATCCCTGTTAGGATTACGCACCTCAAATCTTTCATCCTCGCAGCGATGCAGCTGCTCCTCATAAGGAGTCTTCTTCGAGCTGACGAAGGTGGAGTCCTCTGACCAAGAGGGAAATGACACCCAGGTGTCGTTCAACACCTACGCACATATAGACACAAATGTAAAAACATCAATGGGAAAACTCTTCATATAGCATAACAGTTCACAATGATACACTGTTTGAGCATTTCTATCATTAATTTGCTTTGCAAATGTTTTGTAAGGATGGAAAAGCATTCAGCAGCCCTCAAGGATACACACAATGCATCATGGTGAGTAACACTGAACATAAACAGTAACTTTGTTTACAAAAAAACTCAGCACGTCACCTTTGAGCAATGCACTGATCTACTGACAGCTGTTTAGAAAAATGAAAGTGGGTGTACCTCCTTGCATAGGGCAGTGCGCCCGCTGCATTTAGGCTGCTGGTAGGTCTTGGGCAGTGCTCTGTAGCTGGACCCCAGGCGCTTGCAGGAGGCATAATCCACCTCCCTGCCCCCTCCCCCCTCCATGTAGCGATCCGACAGCCCTGACACAGCATGAGAGAGCTCTTTGTCCCCCAGAAATGACTTGAACTGTGTGTACAGTTCGGGAAACTTCCTGGAAGGAGATGGATGAAAGCATGAATGACAGATAAATCAGGAGGAGAACAGCTGAGTGCTCCCTCAGAATAGTAAAAGGTAATGTGAATAAGACTCTGCATTATGTCACATTAGTTTATTTCTTTTGGCACAGTAAGGTTCATAACTGATAAGATCAAATCAGTAACTTTAATAGCATATACCTATTACCGCAGTAATACCAGTATACCTCTTAAACAACACCAGACATTGGCATCTACACTTTCTGTTGGCTCCCTGCAGCTACTGTATCCATTTTTCTGATTGCATCCAGCCATTTCACACATTTATTAGCTCAACTTTCCATCCACTCACCCCAGGAAAGGAGTGACTAGCTGTAGCAGCTCCGCTCCTGAAACTACTTCCTGGTTAAACAAGGCGATGCAGCGCAGGAAGTTCTCATACACCTCCTGGCTTTTAAACAGGCGACGCACCTGAATGATGTGTGTGTGTTGACAGGGAAGTTAGACCAGTTAATAAAAAAAGATATAAAAAAAACTGTAGCAGTGGGTCAAATGAACAGTATGAATGAAGGAAGTGGGAAATCCAGCATCACTGCCATGGAAACTGAGTCCTCACCTTATCAAAGAAGGAGAATTCTCTTAAGACTCCGTGTTTGCCAACCGAAGCAAAGGACTGATCTTTGGTACAGGAATACTTCATTTTTTTCTAAACAAAAAAAGAAATCAACACTTAATAATTTTACATTTATATTAGTTATTGAAGTTGAAGCTTTTGAACTCTTGCTTTAGGAACAAAACAAAGGGTGGAACAAGGACATGTGTACATACTGTACATTGGTGCATTGCCTGAGGCGCTTATTCTAAATTGAGAGTTTACCTTGAGCAGTGGGGACATGTGCTGCAGTAGGATGGGCCTGGGCCTCTTTTTGTTTTGTTTGGTTATCGTGTCCTCTTCCTCCGGCCTTTTCAACTGCTCTTTCCCTCCTGTCAGTGAGCTCCCTGTGAACTACAGAAGATGAAGCACACGGGAAAAGTGTCACAAAGTGTCAGAAAATTGCGAAAAAGCCCAATCAAGAATTTTTACAATTTCCTAGAGCCCAAATTGACATACTTTTGTGCAGCCAACAGCCCTTTCATTTACTTCAGCAAATATTCACATTTGTGAAGCAAAAGCCAGGGATATTTTGGCATTTTTGCCTGAAAAATGACTTAAACTTGATTAATTAATTATCAGAATAGTTGCAAATGAATGTTCTGTTGATTGACTAATCTACTAATCTTCAAAATTGTTTCAGCTTTTCTTTGGACTTGCACTTCCAATTATGGCATTCAAAGAATGTTTGACAGGCCACTGACTGTGTAACTATGTAACAACCTTTTTGATTTTTATTATGCATTTTGAACCTGCAACATTATATATCTCTCTGCTGCTTTACTGACCAATGATCTCTTGGCATCAGGTAAGAATTGTCCGAACTCAGCCAGCAGGTCTTCCTGCCCCTTGAAAAGACTGGCAACTTTCGAAAACACTTCATCTTCTGTCATCCCACTGCTGCCTCGGCTGCCTCGACTCTCCTTCACCTCCAGCTGCTCCTTCTGAGGGGTGGCACAGGGAAAGTGGTGATCAGAGGCGAGGAACCAAACTTAATTTTAAAACTTTCAATTCTTTGGCCTGGCTGCACACGATAGTCAGTCTTGATGCAGGAGACAGAAACTGCCCTCCAAGGAACTCACTGCTCTAAGAATTTGCTACTGGACAAAAACAATTCCAACTATGACCTTTATTTTCTTGTTTAGTTCTTATTTAAAATACCATAAAGCCATTTAGAAAGGACACAGATTCTCACTAGAATAACAGTGCTAGGAGACCTCTGCTTTGTTAAATACCAACGAGAACAGTAAAATCTTTGAGGTGGAAAGAGAGGTTGCAAAAAAACAACACCTCAGTAACTGATGAAAACCTACATTGCCTACATTTTTCCATAACATCCAACTAAAAAGCAACTTAAATCACTCATTTTTTTTGTCCACAGTACCTGATATGTATGAAGAATCTCTAGGAAGGCTCTGTAAATTTCTGGGTGATCCAGGAAACGATTTTTAATCTTGTTCACATAGCTGATGGCACTGTCAAACTCTACGGGGCTCGTCTCTGAGGCAGGCGGGGACACAGACGAGGTGGTCGCCTGATTTTGGCTCTCTCTGCTTGCCAGGGGAAGAGAAAGCCTGCTGGGAGGCTCTGGAGGTCCTGCTGGGGTTGAGGAAGAGAGGGGCTCTAATGGGGCCGCCTTGACATCACTGGTCTGGGCAGGTCCAGCTTCAACATTGGCGGCAGAGGCACTACCTGAGGTTGCGGTCACTGCAGAGGTGGTAACACTCTTCCCCTGCTGGCCTGGGGATACCTGGGCAGATGAAGAAGAAGGAGGAAGTTGAGCTGCATGGATAGAGGTACATTCAATAAAGTAACTTAAGTTGGATGCTTAAAATAAGATTAGGGGAAAAATATCTGACTGTGAATGCCAGGCCAGATGGTGATTAAACAATGTTAATGCTAAAAAATGTCAACACTTTTACCATACTTGTCTCAGGGGCTGTGTTAAAAATGACTCCATTATTCATTCATTTACTACTCCATAAATAATTAGCTCCAGAGTGAGCAGTAAATTGCATTGTCACAAATTCTTTGAGGTAGAACAGGATGGAAATGAAGAAAAACTGCAACTCTCGGTAACGAAAACAATTCTATAAATGGTATCTTTTCACACTTGTAAAATTTGACACATTGCATTGTGGGATTGTTAGCAGGAAGTATTGTACATGCCATGGTCCCTTTTTCCTTTGCATTGTGAAAATTCTTTAGGGCTTTACATTGTGCATATATCTGA
Organism: Epinephelus moara; assembly: GCF_006386435.1. Classification (NCBI taxonomy): domain Eukaryota; kingdom Metazoa; phylum Chordata; class Actinopteri; order Perciformes; family Serranidae; genus Epinephelus; species Epinephelus moara. The sequence goes on from NC_065515.1 coordinate 16,038,509, forward strand.
AACTCAAATAAAATGGCTGATTGTAAATATAGTACACTAAAAGGGGGAGGGTAATGTGGTTTGGATTTCAGATACAGCAAGTGTTCCCTTGAAGTCACAATTAAGAAGTTATACAAAATATTTTCTAATGTTATTTAACAACATTGTGCATCTTTTGTGCCTATATTATATCGGTATTGTCTCACTTATATTGAGTGACTAATTCTAAAATCAACACAGCCATCAGTAACAGTTTTGATGCAAATCTCAAGTAAAACTCTGCATGTGTGTATGACACACACCTCCGCTGTTCCTCAGGTTGCCCAAACAAATTCCTTAGTCAAGCCATCCAAACAAGAAAATCTCTCACAGAGGAAAACAACATTGGCATTTGGTTCTTGACATTAAAACCAAGTTTTTTTTTACACAGACAGGAATGCTTTTTAGGCAGCAAAGGTATATTAAAATCCTTCATTTAGTCTGGCATGTTGGTCTGCCTCAGAGTGACTGCAGAACATTCTTTTCTGTGACTATTTTCATCTTCAAAAGCACCTTAAAGTCCGCTGGACTTACTGCATGTGAAAGTGACGAACCTGAAACTGGTCTCTGCATTCTTTATGATTTTTTTTTTTCTGTAAGCCAAAGCTGAAAATTCAATAAACTATGAAGCACACCAAATGTGAACTGAATTGAAACTGAATCCGAGCTGAAGCAAACATCTGAACAGTTTTGAGTCACAGTGCATCAAAACATTAAGAACTTTTACTGATTTTTTAAATATCAAAATGTAGACAATATATCTAAAATATCTACCAAATTGCCTAGGAGAGACACCCACCCATTGCAGTGCATTTTTATACACATGACATACACTTTGTTTCCTGCTTATTAGGTACTTCTGTAGTGAATCCCACATTCATTAAGTAGTAATGTTCATTGGGGCCTTATGTGTGGTGTTAGTGTGGGTTTTCACTGGGTTCTCCAGCTTCCTCCCACAGTCCAAAGACATATAGGTTGGGTTAATTGTTGACTCTAAATTGCCTGTAGGTGTGAATGTGAGCGTGATATTTGTCTGCCTCTGTGGTTGTCTGTCTCTTATGTGTCAGACCTATGATAAACTGGCAACCTGTCCAGGATGTACCCCGCCTTTGCCCAATGTCAACTGGGATCGGTTCCAGCACCCCCATCACCCTGAAAAGGACAAGCTGGTACAGATGGATGGATGTTTTAAATAAGTATTGATTCAACCTTATGATACATAAACTGGCAACTGAGTGTATGTGCACAATTCAGGATGGCAGATTTTGGATCTTTCCAAACATTGGGATCTTGACTGAATTTAAAACAGTGCGCACAATTGAAATTCAGCACAGAAGAAGCAGACCTGTTTCCTCTTAAGAATTTAAAAGTTCATACCATACCTTTCAGCACAGCATGAGTTTGTAATGATGCATCTGCTGAAAGTTTCATCGTTTTGAGAATAAATAAAGTACTAGTTTTGAGAATGTATCAACTTTAGCTGCAAAGCGTCTCACCTGTGTGGAGAATGGAGATTGGAGGAAAGCCACCCCATTCTTGGGGACCTCTATCCGATACCCCGGTGGCAGGAAGGCATTGAAGCCCAAAACTAGGTCTGGGTGTCCATGGAAGAGCTGCGACACACGGTTTATCACCCCTGGCGTGTCGATGCTGTTCAAGAGAACGGTCAGATAGACACAGTTTTGTGGTGTGAATGACAGAGGCAAAAAATAAAGTAGCTTCCTCTCATATGCTGCATGACGACAACCAACTTCTAACCAAAATGAGTGCTGCAGCTTAGTCTAAAAAGAAACACATAATATCTCATCCCACGACTAAATTTCAAGACAATATAAACTGGAGTAGGGTGCTATGTGCAATTTCTTTCTTATTGATAAATGCCTTACATTTTGAAACATAATTGAAATCTACATACAAGCTCTATGATTCAGTATCTCAAGAGACTGTATGACGGAATACAATAACTTCTTGCCCAAATACCTCTGTGACTTGAACTCTTTCATGATGTCGAGAAACTTGTTGTATATGCCAGGATCATTTGCAAAACGAATTTTGACTTGGTCCAGATATGACAAGGCATCTTCAACCTGAACACAGAGAGAAAAACAAAACTCATTAATGCAGAACAAAGTGCAATCGGTCCCATCTGGACCTGTGGAGAAGCTTTTTTAACGAACATCCTGTTTGTGCTGTTGATGAAGGAGGATCTCACAGGGATGTCAATCCAGCTCTTTCACGTGTCTAACAGGACAATGGCTTGTGTCGTATTGATAATTGTACATATTGACAAGTACTACTATCATATAGCACTGACAAAGCGAGATATCTGCATTCCTCAATGCTATATGTGGATGTTTTTCACATGAAGTTATATAAATAGGTCATGTTTGCTTTCTTCATTGTCAGCTGAAGTGCTGTATCAACAAATGCACTAGTTAGCTGTACAAGCTGTACAAGTAACCGCTAAATAAATAAATAAATAAATGGACGAATACATGAAACACCGAGCAGCTTTTGTTCAGTGGACCCCAGCTTTCTTTATACATAACATCCCAGCTAGGTTAGGTTACGATAAAAAAAAAATGCGTTCACACAAAGCGCTGTCACAAACACTGCACATCTAAAGAGGGTTGTTTAAGCTAACGTTAGCCAACAGCCAGTCAACTGACGATAATAACTCCACGAACACTTACAACACCTACCCACATACGAATTTATACAATACGTTTAGTCACAGCTGGTCCCTAGCCAGCAGCATCGTGTTGGCACAAACAGCATGATAATATCCAACTACTGCGATAACAAAGAAATGTGTAATGAAGCTGCTAATCAACTGAAATAGCCGTTCTTGGCTAGCCTGGCTGACGTCCTCCACTTTGTTCAGGGTGGCTGAAAAAACGAACAAGGAGGAACTTCCCACAACCGAGGTTTGAGTTAACGTTTGCTCACAGTGGCTGTTATTGACATCGTAAATAAGAAACTACCGCTAACTGTGCCACTCGACTGTCACTCAGACATTCATTAATGAAATACAGCTTCTACGTCTAACCTTAAATGTCAATGTTCGGCTGTTTAGCAATGAATTACTTTTAATAGGCCAGCGAGCTAACTAACGTTAGCCAGCCGTTGCTTTCACTACTCTCGACGTTAGAGGAGAAAGAGAAAAGCCTCAAATCCAGTGCAATGATCCGACGAACAAAATGGTTCTGACTCTGAGGGACTTTTCCCTTGTCGTGTCCGTTGTCTTCTTACCTTCAGCTTCTGGAAGTGCTGCTGCTGCACTTGCTTTTGTGTTATAACGTAAGGCTTGTCTTGAATTTGGTTTATTTGCTTCGCGGTGCTGTGCGCCTGAATCTTCGCCATTATCCCGGCGACGGGAGGCTCGGGAGCCTCTACCACAACTTGAGAGGGAAGCTTCGGTGTTACCTCCAGTTGTTGGCTAGCCGACAAACCTTCCTCTCGGTCGGGAAGCCAGCCTGCCAGCGAGCAACCCTACTTTGCCTAGCTGGACAGTCTCGGCACACACAGCGCAAAGGGACGGAAAATCCAGCAGAGTGGAGGGTGATGACAGACAAGCTGCTACTCGCTGCGACTTTGATTAAACATCACCATCGAAATAAACAAGCTGAGGCGAGAAGCGACGGAAAATAAGCTAAGGGACAATGGTTGCCGTTTATCGTATTTAAAATAACTATCGCCTGTCTCTTTAAATTCGGCGGCAGCGGTCTGTCTTGGCGTCCGGAAGCCAGAGTAGGAGTGAAAAATTGAAAAAAAGAGGAGTGAAAAATTGAACTGCGCAGCCGCAACGATGGGAGGAGCTGAGTTCACAAGAATCAGATTGCTCCACTCCCCCTTCACTGCTACAAAGGAACAATGTTACTCCATGCAAAACGATAGCTTCAGACTTCTTCACCGTGCCCGTAACTACAAAAATCAACGATGGGACAGAGCACCGGCTGTGAGACAGATCAATACCGGGCTAATGATAGATATCTGCAGCTCATTCAGTGTGTGCATGCGAGCAGAGTGCAGCACTGATCCAGCTCGTTCAATACAGGACCAAGAGGCAGTTACCAACAACTTTATTGTGTTTTTTCAGTGCATTTCAAGGAAAACAGGAGCAAATATTCGGATTTAAAATGATTTATTAGTGACTGACTTTTACATGGTAACATAAACAAAACATAAAGAGGATTACTGCGCATGAGAAACAGAAAAACAGAAGTGTGCATTCTCTAACTATTGTAGCACAGTCATTCTGCCACTGAAAGGTGCTGTAAGAAGTGGTGCTTAACCTTTGTTGTGTAAAGGACATCTATATTGAAACAGTACAGCATGGACTCCCATCCCATTTTATAAGATTTCACTTCAGGGACCTTCATCTGAAATAAAATTTGTTTTAAGTTATGATCAAGACCAAAATTCTGCAGTTTTCCCACCAGAATTGTCAACTCATTATACTCTGTTTCTAGTCAACTCAAACTCATTTGAGTAGGTGGATTCAAAAGTTTGGCCCCCAACAATTAGTTGTCAGCTACATTTGAGAAGATAACCATACAGGAAGTGAAACCCATGATCAGAATAGTCACTCTTATTCACTTTGAGCTCACTTCTGTAGTGAATTAAACTGAGAAAATAATCTTCCCCTTTTTCTGGGGACCCCCTGGAAATCCCTCAAGGACTGCAAATTGAGAACCACTGCTGTGAAGGATCTCCTTTGTATTTTCTAGTGATGAGGTGTCTCCTAAGAGGCTTTGGCAGCAAGCTTCCATCTCTGCTGCCACTGTTGAAAAGACAGTCCTCCTTTAGTGACTTCAGGCAGGACATGCTGGGCTGGCTGATCCCACCTATATGTATACACACACAAAAGAAAAAGTTCACCAGGAAACCAGACTCTAAAATGCTGACTGAAGGTATAAACCCAAATAACACAATACATTAATGTCTACAACAAAACTCTACATGAAAGTAGCAAAGGTTGAAGCTACAGTTAACGAACGATGAAGGAAAACAACCAGGGTCCTCCTTATATATTTTTGAGCATAACTTAAATTTTACTCAGCTCAGGCTGGTGCGAAATGTTTAATTAGAGTATTCTGATGTACAAATATCTCATAATGACAAATACGTGCAAAATCCCATCAATAAACTGATGTTCAATTCAATGTACTGTTTCTGTTATTCCCTTGAACAGACAGTTAAACTTTAAAGCAAAATCAATGTACACATATCATCCATTGCATTGTTAAACTGCACACATTTAATGCAATTACAGTATCAAAGTTAAACCAGGAAGATGTTTTTAGGAAACTAAGGATGTTTAGATAAGATGGTTCGAGTGATAACTTCTCACATTCACTTTCATTTTCACTTGCAGGTGTGGCTTTGTTAATATGTTTAGACAGCAGATTTGTAGAGCTGTGTCAAGGTGGCTCATCCCCAGATCTCAGCAATGAAGCTGGTTTGTAAATGAAATTTTTAAAGGAAACTACACACCATAAAAGTGCTAACTGTGGTGCATCTATTGTTTTACTATAGGTAATCTACTTCAGAAATGTGCCTCACCAGTAGGAGATGGCAGTTTTGACTTGTGCCCCATAAGATAGGCCTTGGGCGCTACGTTGGGTGAGGCCTCTGACTCTCGGTACCAGAGCCTCCAGAAGCTTCTGATCCTCCTCCCTGACTCTGGACAGCAGAGCTAACAGGCACAGTGGAGACAAACAATAGTTTAGTTTGTACTGATGTGTAAAATGATTCTTAAAACATATTTTTGTTCAGGGAAAATAAATTCATATACAATATCTGCACAAACAGTTTCATGCAGCATGTTAAAAACTTCGCTCATGAAATCTCTTGATTACCTTTTTGATCAGGTGCATGCAGTAACTCTGCCTCCTTCTGTGTTTTCTGCACAGTGGCAGAGTGCAGTTGCAGCAACTGACGGAGAAAACGCAACTCAAGCTGTTGGGAGCGCGCCTGGGAACACAACTCCTCTGGAGCCTGAAATGTAAGAAGGACAAAAAATTTGTTTGATTTAAAGTCAGAGAAAAAAGTAAAAGGCGAAGAAATTCCATTACATGAAACGCATTCTGGGCACCCAGTAGCTCAGTGGTTAGAGCAGGTGCCCCACGTATATAGGCAATGTCATCCCCCCCCCCTCTCCTCCTTTCACGCTTAAGTTTATCCTTTCAAATAAAGACAAAAAGAAAAAACTACCCATCATGTGTTTGTAAGATTCCCGGATATCCTCAAAAAGCTGCCTATAAGGTACAAAACTGACAGTGTAGTGCCTTTGTGCAGTAAAACTGATTTTTCTGGAAAATATTTTTATCAGATCTGCTGGTGAGAGGACTGTGGGGTCAAGCAATGGCATTGACAGCATGTTGGCAGTCAGCTTGCAAATCAAAACCACTCTGGGGATGAGCCATTTAAGGAGCAATGTGAACTTTAGGAGCTGCTAGCACAACTTTTATAAGAATGCAGTGAGTGTCCAAAGACAAACTTCAGATGCTAAGTCACGCATCAATGGTCTGCCAGTCTGACAACACAATGTTATGGTCTTTTGTACAGTAATTCAACACTTTGTAATACTGTTTAGAAAGTTTAAAATTAATATAAATGATAATCTCTTCATATATTTTAGCATTTAAAAAAGAGAAACAATTTTATCCTGCACTATTCCACAGGTTTAACAATTACAAGATTATAGCTAATACTTACTGAATTGTCTTTTAAAAGAATCATCAACTATTAACTTGACTTAACCCTTGTACTGACAAGCATATATAGTGTTGCTCTGAGCAAGAAGACAAAGAAGAATGAGATGTCATTAATGACTGATGCATCAAATGCCTGGACTCACCCTGTACAGTGGGAATGCCAGGCTCTGACACAAGCTGGTGAAGGTCGGGGACTTCAAGCGATGGATGGACAACCATGATGCAGGGATTCTTTGCACTCTGAAACAACAGAAAATGTAAATTTACTGAAGTTTACCCCTTTGGGTATCAGGCAACTTGTGCTTACCCTTCAACAGTCCTACGGTCCAGGGCAGGAAGTGAGACCATTCCCAACTGTCTGGCCTCCTTAGAGATGGAGTTCCTTTGACTGCTGGCTGCAGCGGTGACAACTTCAAAGTGTGGCGCCAGTTTGGCCCGGACGAATTCCTGCAACTGAAAAAAGGCAGAGGCATATAAATCCTTAAGAGACATTTAAAAATTTGCTTTTAGTGTGGAAAAAGTTTTTTTTTTATCTGAAAGAGGCCAAAACATTTCTTTCACCACAGAGTTAAGGAAGTCTTATAAATAATCTCTCTACTTAAGGGTCATAGATAGAGAACTTCCGCACCTCTGTGTGCAGACGCATCAGCTCTGTCTTGGCTGTGGAGTTCCCCTTAATCAGACCTCTGATATGCTCCTGTCTGAGATCCTGGTGAAACACAACAACAGAATATGTGGAATTATATATATTGGAGAAATACTGACACCTCTGTGTTTTAAAGGTGTGGCAAATTAAGATGTTATCTACAGGCAGTTAAGAGCACACTTAACCACATCCTCTTGACTACACTGTCCTAAATAATCACCAATATTTTCTGAAACATCTCGGAAATGCTTGATCCAAGAGTAACACGAGCAAAGGTAATGAGAGGTCTCATATTGTCAATTCACTCTCACCACTAGTTGCCTAAAGTCAAGGATGCTCTGCCACTGGCTGCGGAGGTTCCTAAGTGCCTCCTGTCGGCTTCTGGCGTGCTGATCAAGTTGGATACACCGATCTCTGATATGATCCCTGACTGCAGCCTGCATCACACACTGAAGTTCCACCTCTAGAGCTGACCTAACAACAACAGAGAGAAAACAAAGTAAATGCTTTGTAACAAGTGCTTCATTTGTCCATATCACAACAGTCTCTAATTTGACTGTTCGCAACTAATTTATTGCAAATGCAGACATAAAAAAAAAAGCAAAACAAAGTAAGAAAACATGCAAAGAATAAGACTAAATTGAGAAAAAAGGAAAAATACACTGTTAGACATTGCTTGACAATAATGAGCTCCTACTGCAAAATCATTCTGTGCCTTTTCCTGACGTTTGTTGTCCAAAATTCCATCACCAAAACATTATTCTTGGGATAATACATTTTTTATGACTTGTGGGAACCTCAGCAACAAACTCTATATTGAGTGTGCTTACAGTGCCAAGCTGTCATTGTGGAGCTCATCTGCAATGCCAGACACCTCCTGCTCAGCCTCCTTCTTGCGGGCCTGAAGCTGGTTTTGAAGCTCCTGAACTCTGGAGCGGGTCTGGGCCAGTTCCACCAAACTTTGTGCTACCTCTTCCCAAGCATCCTAGAACAACAAACAAGTGCATTTCCACATATAAAAATATATTTTCATCACAAATGCAGGGAAACACACAAACATGTTTTCTCCACTGTGAAACTTCCTTAATATTACTTTGCAGTGTATGATATGTGTGTTTGTGTTTAGCACCTCTAAGAGGCTCTTAACTGATGGCAACTCATTATCCTCTTCTGCTGACATGTCCAGTAGGTGATTGCTTTCGTAGCGGAACCTGCAATTAAAATGCTATATTATTGCATTGAAAACTTAGGCATTTTTTTAATAGTCTTTAAGGAAGAGAGAACATTATAATAGAGTTTACCGTAGAGCTGTTACATCCCGTGTCACATCCAGAGAGGCAAGTTTCTCTTCTAGTTCCTTCTGCTCTCTGGATGCTAAATATTCCACCGCTGAGAGAACTTGGTTTGGAGGATAATTACCCAACAGGTTCTAAAGACATAACAGGCATCATATTAATTCAAATTGAAAATTAACAGTGTATAAGTACCAAAATATTTAGTGAAATCTGATTAAAATACACCTACCTCTACAGCACTCAGCCAGTACTGAAACACAGCAGTCCTTTGTTCACGACTCATACTGAGGAGAAACAGAGAGAAGCGATGAATTCAACAAAGTGAAGCTGACAATATAATAAAAGACAGTTTTTTTGAATACTTGATTTCTGTATACACTGCAGTCCTTACTGTTTGGCTGCAGAGTGCGATGTTTTCAGTTCACTCTCTTGTAAAGACTGATAGAAGTGGACCCTGTCGTCACACAGCTCTCTCACTTCACGCTAACAGAGAAAAATAAAAGAAATGAGATGACTTCCTTTCGTCAGCAACTGATATATTACAGGCATCTTGGTCTACGTTACAGATTTGTGAGAATAAATGTGGATCCAAATGAGTAATTTCTTAAAAGACATGTAGATTTCCAGTGATGTTTTCAAACAGCTGGCAAAAGAACATCAAATCAGTGTGTCTCCACCAGTTGGAGTACTGTGAGCTTACCCTGAAGATGGCATAACTAGATACATACTGAAAAGACCAGCAATGTACTGCTGTTTCCCACCTGAGATGGAATTGTGTGTTCCAAATGATTCACTCGTTCATTGCTCCCTGTGTGATACGCTATATACAGTAGTTTACGAGTGGGCTGTGAATTGAGATTTCTGATACCTGCAGATCATTGCACTGAGGGGTTGTTAGCAGAAAGTAGTGTACCTGCCACAGACACTCCTTCTTTCATTCAATGTGCACATTTTTGAGGGCACTATACAGATAAATTCCGCACACAACTTTGACACTGAAATGAAATCATCAATAAAGTAATCATCATAAAGAAATCATCAATAAAGTAAATAGTAAATATAGTGCACTATATATGAAAGAGGGAATGATTTTGAACACAACCACTGTGTAGCATTTTTGTCAGCTGCCCTATTTACTCTTAATTTTTCTGACTGAAACATGTACCCACAGATAGCAGCAACGTGCCAACACTTGTGTCAGATAAAGTGCACTCTCAACTCTACTCATAACAGATTTAGGCAGCTCTTACCAGGACCTGTGCCTCTGCTGCTACTTTAGAGTTGAGGTTGTCACCATCACTGCTACTGGAGGGCTTGTTATCAAACAGCACTTCAATCTCAGCTTTCCTGCAAAACAGAATACAGTTCATACTTATGTACAACATGATTAATGCAGGTGTGTAAATGATCCCTCTTCATTCATTTTTATGTTACCACAACTTCCAATGTTCTGCCTTACTTTGCCATTTGTTCCAGTGCCTGGCAGTGCCAACTGATCTTTTGTGTGTCATCAGACAGCACCTTGCGGCCCAAAAGGCAGCATTGCCTGAAGGCCTGTAAAAGCAGTTCTCTTTGCCGGCTGTCCTCCACCTGGGCCCAGGTGTGGCTGATGGACTGCTCTGTTAGTAAACAGTAGAAAACACTGTTGTGGGAGATCACTTAAAATGTTGTTTAAGGATGGAAGCAAAGCAAACAGCAGCAATGAGCTGGCTTTCTGCCTTCTGTGATGTGGTCTGATCAGATACCAAGGCCTTACAGCATGTGATGGACTAACCTTGTGTAGCCAGTTGTTCCTCTGTTCCACTGATCTGAGAGTCCAGGTGACTGATCTCAGTTCTCAGCTGCTCAATCTTCTTCTGAAGCTCTCTCTGCTTAGCAGTCTCACTCTGGCCCTCAACCTGCTTCAACTGAACATGCAAAAACACCAGCAGACAAAAAGCACATTTCAGTTTATCTGCAGCTTTGTTACAAAAATTAAAAAATCCACACTGTGTATCATCAGTGTGATCAAGTACTAAAACAAGCAGGTATATCAAGAAATAGAAACGAATCACAAAGAAGCAAAACAAGACATAGCCTACCTCTTTGTCTTGAAGAACTTTGTACCTTAAAGATCATAATGTCAAGGAAATTACTGGAAAAATGCAAAACACAGAGTGGTCATAGTGGCTGAGAAAATTCAGCGTACACTGAGTGAAACATAGTATAGAAGGAGGGCATATTTAAAATCATTTTTGAGGTCATTATAAGACAGCTAAGAAGACAATTGACAGAAAACAGAGAGAGAAAGTGGAAATAGGTCGCAGCATACAGGTCTTGCAAGGTTTTGAACAGGGACATTCAGGACTCCCCAAGAAAGCACCCATATCAATGACAGGAGTACACCACTCAGATTGGTGGCAGAGAGACTGTACAATGACCAAACATAAACATACAAACAGCATCAAGTCTTGAGCAAGATACAGACTCTTCTGCCAAAGTGACTTTTCAGTGACATTTACAAAAGTAACCAAATGACCAAAATGTACACATGAAGTTGGCATGGCCACTGTAAAGACACTGGTAGCTTTACAATCCTCAATCAGGGCCAGAAAGGATACCACTGAAGATTGCCACGTATGATCCTCACATTCCTAGAAAGATAGGGAACTCGTCAGTAAGCTGTCATTAGTTATTTGCTTATAAAATAGTATACAGAAGGTGAGACTACAGTTTATTTTGGAGATAAAGCTATTTTTCGGATGCCATGATATTCTGTCTTCTTTCTTCAATAGTGTCTGAGTTAGCTCTGGAATGGCATGCAAGAAATCAACATTACCACAAACATAGTGTTTGAGGGGTTACAGAACATGAAGGCAGTGTTAATACTAACCTCTGTTGAAAAACGTGTTGAATGATGTACTTCCATATTGACTTCCCTGTTCCAATACAGAGCCTAGAAAAGCAAATAAACAGCATTACGTTTGTTCAACGCTGCAAATTAAACATCAATTGAAAGGAGCTCAAAGATCGGTTTAGCAAATGTAAAGCTGATACCCACGTTTTAAAATAGCTGTCATTTGGCAGGCTGTCCGGGGGCAGATTGAACTCCTCTGTCGCCCAACGTTTTAGCTCCTGCACAAGATTTCTGTCCGCCATCCTGACAGACGACAGAAAGTAAACAACTTCTAGCGAGCTAGCTAACGTTAGCTAGCACCTCCAGCAGACTGTCGTTAATAGTCTTTTCAGCTAGCGTAACGTTAGTTAGCTTGAGTCGTGGACCACATTTGATTTATCATAGTCCTTGAGCTTACTCTTCTCGTTTGGAAGGTGCAACTTTACTTTACAACAGCTAACTTGCTAATATCAATGCTTTTTTTTTCTCTGAACTACTCAAACTTTCAACTTCCCGCCCGTTCACAGTATATCCGGTCAAGCAGTTTGGGGACGGCGAAAGCATGACCCGCCCTACTCTCCCTCTGATTGGCTAGTACTCGTTACCTTCGTGGGTTGGATTGGTTAGGTTTATACAAGAGGCGTGACGTTGGTTAAGGTAAGCCAATCAGAGGTAGCAAAAAGTAGAGTAGGGCGGGTCAACGTAAATTCGCTTTCCGGTTAGCATATCCGTTGAAGCAGCGCCGCCTCTGGTTGTAGACTGTTGTTGTCATGGATACAGAATATTTTGGATGTGATTTAATTAATAGGAAAATCCCACATAATTAAAGAAAATATGTAATGTACATAGAATTATATAATTGGAAAGTTGATTCAACTTCATCCATTTTTTAATATTTATTTATTCAGTGCTCTCTGGTTACATCCTTGGTATTTTTTGTTTTGTTTTCTTTTGTTAGTATGCACTGTTCCATTGGCATAAATGAGTACAAAATGGTAAATCCACCACATATTCAGTAAACAGTCAATAACACTGCATGATAATGAATTAAAGAAGTTTCAAAATCACCAGTCAAAAAGAATACCATTTATCGTTCAGATCAGCTGCATAAACATTAAACAATCATGCTTTTTTAATTGTCATTTTGAGATGCACCATTACAAAATTTAATCTAGTAACAAAAGTGCAACCAAACCAAATTAAGCCCAAAATACATGGTAGTGGTATTTGTTATGGCAAAAAGGAAACATACACTGGTTGTTCAGTTCCATCGTCTTTATTTCTTCCTTTACTACAAAGAGTCAACTATGTAGTATGTCTTGATGCACAGCATTAGACTTTCTGTCCACAGGAGCAAAACTGCATTATTTCAGCCAACCACTCTCAACCTTAGTACTCTAAGGATCACAGTAAACATGGTGAACATACTGTAAAGGCCTTAATGGGTGATTATGTTTTGTTTTTATGTTTTAGTCACAATATGTAAAGGCATTTTCTCCATTGAGGATTTCACTGCAGCGTTAAATAAATAAGACCTGAGTTAAACAAAAACTAAAAATGCTCTCTCCACAACACAATATTTTTAAGTAAGGCCCATGATTTTGTGTTGCAAATACAAAACAAATGGAAATCAATCCACTTCGATTTTTTTTTTGTTGAATAAAAAAAATGTTATATTCATAACAAGAGCACAGACTTCAAAAATAATTTCCCAAACACTTGTTGGCATGAATGGAAAACATGCTCAGTTGTTCTCGCTGCCATTTCCTCTGTGGAAAAAAAAAGTCACAAGTTGCCTTAGGTTGTACTGTATGTCCTTAGCACCATGGTGATGAGCTATCCAGTGATGACACCAGGATCCACTCAAAATAAAGTTTTAGACTTCTAATAGTTCCTTACAGTTACCGTATCCTGGTGAAGAGATTTAAAACTGATACAGATTCCTGAAACAAAATATAAAGAAACCTGATTAATTATTTTGAAGTTATGAAGGAGTCTGTGAGTGCTCTTCACAAAAAGTGTTTTCTCACCTTAGTCGACCTTGTTTTACTGAATACGTTCCAGAAGCGTAGAGTCTCATCTCCAGCACCCGTCACAATCGCTTCACCATCTGGGGACATGGCCTAATATTCCAAAAAAAAAACCAAAAACACCTTTATGAACCTGCCAGATGTTCCGGCAAATATGGCCAGCTGTTGCATTAACATGACATGCAGCAAGATCACGATCTCATCAGAATAAACACACACACACTGACCAGGTAGAGCACTCTGTAGGAGTGTCCTGTGAGTTTGGCAACCTGAGTGAGAGCTGGATATTTCCACACCAAGATCTGGTTCTGAGAGTATCCATGAGTGCTCACCTGGAGAAAGAGGCAATATAGAAATTCAATGGAGGCTTTGTGTAATTCACTATAAATGAATTGGTAACATTTAGACACATTTATATGTTATTACTGCAAACTAACAAGACCATCTTCTCAGTGTCGGTCTTGATGATTGACAACAGTACTGGTCTCAACAATGCATATTTTGCGTTTTGTGCCAAAGAGGAAACATTTCTTCCTGTCGAAACAGGTACACTGTCCAAAGTATATCATGACAAAATATGGAAAACAACATAATAACATATGCTCTGTCTCCTAAGAGGTTTATTTAAAAGAAAAACACTTTAATTGACGACAGTACTCCATATGTTCTTAAGTGAACTCTCATCCAAGAGGCTTCTTCAGTTCTGGATGAGAGGTGAAATGTCTTCCAGAGACTCAGGCAAGTCCAGTCATAAGATTAGTATGACCTGGATGACTGAAAATCTTCACCAACATAGTCCATATGTTGTCTTAATTTTGAGAAACATTGGCACAAGATAAAAGACTAGCTATTACAACCATGGTTTATCAAATTAAAATTAAAAAATATATTTTAGAACGAACATGGATATAACAACTCTTCACCTGCAAAATGACCATTTCAAAATCAATTAGGCATTACATGTTACTTACAATTTCTGAAGAAAATAGTTTTTCTTGCATGCCTCCACGGAAAATGGCGAACATATTGATTTACTGATTGACTGGAGACCATATTTAACAACAGCAAAATTATATTGAAACATCAGATTACAGACTCACACAATACGTTTGGTATAATCCAAGTTTCTATATCCAGTTGTTTGCTCAGTACTTCTCAAACTTGCATTTTTGCTAAAAAAACAACAACCTTAGTCTGAAGAAAGCATAGATAAGTTTCACTTCCAATAGTAATGTTTTAGGGAAAATGCAGGTGTTTAGGAAGCACTGAGCGTACAACTGGATAATGAGACTTGGATTATACTGCAGAAGTTGTGTGAGAGTTTGTAAACGGATGATTTGATATAGTTTTGCTGTTGTTAAACTTGGTCCCCAGTCAATCAGTACATCATTATGTTTGCCAATTTCCGTGGAGGTATTTGAGAAAAACAAAGTTTTCTCAGGAATTCAAGGTAACGCAGCATGACTAATTTATTTACAAATGGCTATTTTGTGAGTGAAGTATTCCTTCAATCCCCTTGGACTTGTTTGCTGGTTGAATTACAGCAGCAGTCAGTTCAGGAACAGGCAGAGACTGTCTACTGTCACTACTGTCTGCAAACTCATATAAATTAAGTACAAAAACAGCTTTTTAAGGCATTAATGTGATGTTTAAAAAAGCAGTCATGTAACACCTTATTGTCAATGCAAGTGTGACCTTTATCACAATTGTCTCTTTAGAATTTTATACAATAGTCAGCAAATCAACCATGTAAAGTGTGTATCTGGAGTCACTTACCAGCTCATTAGCATGTTTGGACCAGGCCAGGTTGCAGACCTGAGAGCCGGTGTCCATACACTGCAGCGGCTGTGAGGTCAGGGTGTTCCAAAATCGGATGCAGCGGTCAGCAGTGCCGCCTCCAGAGGCCAGCAGGCCGTGCTGGTGGGGGGACCAGGCAATGGCTTTCACTGCAGCCAGGTGATCTGTGTATGTCTGCACTGGGCTCAGCGAGGAGTGGTTCCAGACCAGCAACTGAGATGACAAATAACAGCCACATCAATAAACACAATGAATAAATACACAAACATGGACACATGTTCACTAACAACAACAACTGTACCTTGTTGTCGTTGCCACCAGAAGCGAGCAGCTGATGGTCAGTGCTCCACTTTAAGCCACACACTTCCTGTCTGTGTCCCTGCAGCCGTCTCTCTGACTGGAGTGGAGGGGTCCGCACATCTCTTTGAAGAATCATACGATCACGGCTTCCCGAAGACAATTGGTCTGCGTTCCATGCTAATGCTCCTGCAGACAGAGGAAAGCTTAATTAATGCTCGGTCACACTCCTAACATTTGACTAAAATGCATAATTGCTGTCAGGAGACGATTAGCGAGAATTTCAAACATTAATTACGCTTTCTAGTTTGTTGGCTTTCAGTTCATTTGTTTTTATTGTAACCTTAGCGGTCTTGTTAAGTCAATTTATGACCCATTTTCAGAGTTCAAATACTGCAAATGTTCTCACCAACTCTGGCTGTGTGTCCCTCCAGGGCAAAGAGTTTCTTCCCAGCACCAGCGTCCCAGATCTGAACATAGCCTTTGTGTGTCCCCACTGCCACTAGGTTACCCTAAAACATGAAGAATCCTTTCATTAGGGAAAACTAACTCTACCAAAAGTTCACCTTGACAGTGTTCTGAAGGTAGTAAGCTGTGTGTACTTACCCTTTCGGACCACCCAACTGACGTGACTGAGTCTCCCTCCACCGATAAATCACACAACCTTGTTACCTGAGGAAAGGACAATTCAGATATCAACGGTTTGGCACAGTAATGAATGCTGCCATGAAACACAAGAGTATTTTTACAAATATACAAACACAGAAAACAATTCAGTTCATGCTCTAAAATCAGTTGTGTAAACACTCTGTAGTACCTGGCTGGTGCAGGCACTCCACAGGTAAACACATGTACCCAGCCCGACACTGAGCACGTTGAGAGACGACCAGTCCACCAAGTTGAGGTAAAAGTCATCCTGCAGCTCGGGAGCATCCAGGACTTTAAAAGGGATCTTTGAGATCTTGCGAGTTGGCTTTCTTGGTGAACGCAGTAATTTTTGACTGCAACAAGAAAAGTTGGACATTGTGAAACTCTAATGTCAAATTTTACAGTTTATTTGTTTGCAGTGCGATAAACAAGAGATTTAAAAAAAAATTGTTAAAAATGGTGCTCCTACCTTTTGTTGCTGACAGGCGATAGAGAGTAGGGGGAGATGTTGGTGCTATCATCTGGTGACAACCTCTTGACATTAAGTGAATACTGCAAAGAACACACAAGCAGAAACCATCATATTCTCTACAAGTTCATTAAAATAACATAAAACCCACTGAATGGTGGAATTTTACTCTTTTATGTTGTTTTTTTTACTCCAACTCAAGACTTCTAGAGCATACTGTGTGCATAATGTGTCTGTTCTGGCACTGTGCGAACAATGCGTTATATAATTCAATACATAAAGAGGAAGAGATGAAATGTTCTTACATTGAAGAGACTTCTCTTCTCTGGGGTTGATGGCTGTAGACGCCTGTCCTCTGTCTGAGGGTCCTGGATCTTTTCTATTCCTGCTCCCAGCAGCTCATTCTTCAGCAAAGCAGAGTAGGCCAGCCCATCTGCTGCATGACACAAAAACATAAGTTAAAGGTGATCCATGCAGGATTTCTCTAAAAAACATTGCATAGTTTCATACAGAAGCAATCGCTCTCAATCATCACTTAAAATTCACTAGAAGTGTGTGATGGTGTATCTTTCTGTAGAGACTCTGCCCTCTGCCTGTATTTTCTTATTTTGCTGTGTTCAGGACGTTTCTGGGCATGTACCCCAACAGAGCGTTGGTGAGGACCAGACTTAATAAAAAGGTAGCAACCAGGTGCCAGACCATAAGCAGCAGGCATCCAAGCAAATGCTACTACTGAGAATATCTCAGACACAGCGCCAGAAAAACGCAAATACAGCGAGGCGAACAGCCAAGCAGACAAATCTCGTTCCAAGATGAGAGTGAATTTGGTGTTTGCTTCACTTTCACTTTAGCTGCCGAGCACTGAAGGACAGGACGAAGAGAGGTGCAGAGTTGGCCTGTTTTCTGTTGCACAGGGAAGTATCGGTGATTAGCTTACTTAGCTTGCTAAATTGATAGCTTTTCCATTTAAACAAATGTAATGTTCCTAGAGTGGTACCTTGCAGTTCACATACAAGTGGTGTAGGGAGGAGGAGCTGAGTTTCTAGTTCTCTAATTCTAGGAAGAGGCCACAAATTATCCCCTCAGTGACCACTCTTGAGGGAAATGAAATAGAGGTGGTTCACGAGTATAAATACCTGGGTGTCTTGACTCCCTCACTTTCAAGCCGCGTATAGAGAAACTTGTGAAGAAGCTGAGGATAAAACTGGGTTTTTACTTTCGAAATAAGCTATGTTTTTCTTTTAATACAAAAAAGCGACTTGTTGCTGCTACCTTTTTACCAGTGTTGGATTATGGAGATCTTTTATATATGAATGCTTCTGCTAAATGTCTTCATATGGTTGACACTGTCTATCACGCTTCTCTAAGGTTCATTACTAATTATAAACCATTGACACACCACTGTGAGTTATACTCTCGGGTTGGATGGGCTGCTCTGGCCACCCGAAGGCTCAGTCATTGGTATACTTTTATATATAAGGCATTACTTGGTCTACTGCCTTCCTACATTTGTTCCTTAATTGCACAGAGAAGTGCTGGTCCTTACTCCTTTCATTCTCAAGACTACTTGTTGCTTTCTGTTCCATATGCCCGTACTGAATTGGGTAAAAAGGCTTTTGTCTACTCTGCACCTTTAGCATGGAATATGTTGCAAAATGACTGGAAACTAACAGGGTTAATTTTGTTTCAAGCACCTTTAAATCCAAACTGAGAATACTTGAGGCCGACTCCACTACATGTACTTGTTTTTCGTAATCATATTCTTTCTTTTATTTGTTTGTGTTTTATCTGTGTAATTTGTAACTGTGTTTTGTACTTGCTGCTGCCTATCTTGGCCAGGTCTCCCTTAAAAAAGAGGTTGTTAATCTCAATGGGATCTTCCTGGTTAAATAAAGATTAAATAAAAAAAAAAAGTTTGAATGTTGTGTTTACTAACAGTAACCCACAATCCCTGCAAAGCATTTTTGTATAACACAAGCACAAAACTACAGTCCTGGATGCACATGAGCAAGTAGAAAGATAAGCAAAATCAGCTTTACAATATTTATTTACCTTTGATGTTATCAGAAGTGGCATCTTTTGTTTTTCTGTTCTGACTTGGCGACTTCTCATTTTCCTAAAAACCACAGACACTGCCATTAATTTGAGATACAAACTTTTCTCAGGCATAACATTCATACAGTGATCAACTTCACCCAAACACACTGTAAACTTAAAGCTTTTGTTAGGCATTACACACATGAATATCACTTTTCTCTATCAGAAGCACAGACACACTCCTCAACACATGTACCCACAAACTGATCATACATTGATCCTGTGGAAGTTGATACTCCAGTTTGCCCCCGCTCTGGTTGGAATAAATCTGTCTCCAAGTTTACTGGGTGAAGACAGCGGGGAGCTGGGGGGCGTCCGACCGCGTGGACTCTGCGTCAGTTTCTGCAAAACAAACAAATTATTATCAACAATACCTCAAGTTGTGTGTTGATGTACAACATTTGCATTATTAAAGATCACAAATAAACAGAGGGACTCACAATAGGGCTCAAGTTGTCATTTTGAATGTTGATTTGGCGGAGGAGGCGGTGTTCATATTCTGGATCCATCTTAACCTAAAGTCCTGATCCCACAGCCACAGGCTGGGACGTTGGAGATCTGTCCAACACACAAAACATGAACTCAACAGTTACATTGAAATGCTGTTTTTTGTTTTGATTTAGTGCTTGTATTCTGGAAGGCTTCCAGTGATGCAAGGTTAGGAAGTTAGCCAAAATGTTTTTTAGCTAGTATCCTGAAAATATTGATTGAAACAGGGTCATTCCTGTTTTCCAGGGTCCTGTGTCTGTTAATATTAACTAACATTGTCAGAGACTGGTAAGGGCTAGCTCCGCAATTCAAATTACAAATGGAGATGAATGTTTCAAAGTATAATTGATAAAAATCAACTCAGCCTCTGTGGAGGTGTCAATGTACAAGTCAAGAAAACTGTCCTGCCCACAATTTGAGGGTGTGGATTTCAAGGAGACTATCAGTAGGTTTTTAACTGTAGGTGGGTGATTTTAACATATTGATTTACAAATACACAAAATGAACCCTTGACCATGGGCAAAAACATTGCTGAGAGCATAAAACCCTTTGAAAGGCCCCTAATGTGTCATATTAGGAGGGTATTGAGCTGAGGAACATGGGACCCTGGGACCACAGACACGCCCATTTAAACCTGAAAAACCAGAAAGTAAGGTAGTTTGGGGATTATGACACTGTATAGCATGTTGTTAACAGAAAATAAAAAACCTTTGACATATCTCACAGCACCCTGCTTCCTTAAATACACCATAATCATTTGGATTAAATAAATAACAGCACGCATATATTCAGTGAAAATTAATCCTAACACTCAGTTGATGCTACATTTGGAGGAAGTACATGTTAGCTCCTGTAACTTTACGACACGAGTAACTCTCAGCCAGTTCAAAGCAACGATTGGCATTTTTAAGAGCCTTGTTCGTAGTTCAATATCATTATATTGAGTTTATTAGAGTCATGTTTGTACTGAAGAGGGGAAGCTAGGTAATGATAACTAGCGCTAGCTACTTTAGCTAATGGCTAATCCAAGTATATCTGAGATAGACAGCATACATACGACAGCGAGCCAGTCCCTGAAGATCACCTCACAAATGCCAAACAGGACCGACAGTTCACGGAGGTATCAGATGAACAGAGGAGATATATTTAAAGTTATTCACTCTCAGATGTGTAATGTAATTCACTTTAGCCCGTGCTGCATTGTGGGAGCTCTGACACCCTGTGACGTATGACTTTCAAATCAAAACACGGAAGTGCAACGTTTGTAGTCACTGGGAGTTTTACAGCGAGCTACTGTGAGGTATTTAAAGTATTACAAAACAATAGTTCAGTCTGTCCTGAACTGTGCTACCGCACATACAATAGAAACAACATATCTAACAGTAAAAGTCTTCAGATACACAGATTTATCTAATCAAATGTGTGCAACAATAAAATACAAGTAAGTCAACTTCATTAAAATACAACGAAGCTCTGAAGTAGCTAGATCAAACCAAGAAAACGATAAATATAATACAAGTCTTTGTAGTTAACATGGATCAAAGTGGAAAACTGTATAAGTTGAATTCATTTAAATATACTGTATGTTATTGTGTTACTGAGTGTCTTGTCATGTCTAAGTACTAACCATAGAGGGCGTGCTGGTTCTATTTTCAAACTCTCCACACCCTGCTAGAGGCAGGAGTGCACTGACTGCTGCAGGCTCTACTGTACTTTTCCCAAGTCCTGAACAGGGGTGTAAATATGGACAGTGGAGACAGTTTGGTTGCACTGAGGGCCCGTGAGATGAGGGGCCCATAGAGAGAGTGGGCCCTCCAGCAATGTGTTGGGTGGAGAGTGGGCCCTTATGAGGGATTGCCAACTTGGAAATATGCCTGTGTTCTCTCAGTAAATTAAAAACAGTGCCATTTTCTGTGTATCATTC
Organism: Epinephelus moara; assembly: GCF_006386435.1. Taxonomy (NCBI): domain Eukaryota; kingdom Metazoa; phylum Chordata; class Actinopteri; order Perciformes; family Serranidae; genus Epinephelus; species Epinephelus moara. The sequence continues at coordinate 16,059,813 of NC_065515.1, forward strand.
TATATACACCAATCTTTATTTGTGGTAAACAGTCAATACCAGTGGGTCGCAGTAAAAAGTGGGTCGCGGGTCCATTCTGTATGGACCACAGGTGACGCAAACGTGTCAAGTATGTAAATAACCGATTTTATTTTTAAGTACAGTGAATTTCTAGCACAGAGCTTCATTTTGAAGTGGTGTTTCCTGCTGTAGAGTGAGTGACTAACGGACAGCTATTTGTCAGAGACATCAACTACTAAAATTGTTAAATTAAATTAACAATTTCTTGTTTTCTTTGGTATTTTTGTCATATACAGATATGCAGGGATGATTGTTGGGTGATATGTACACTGATGTCATCTAATGTGAAGGGTGATCATGTGACGAGACAATATGTGCACAATGGCATGCACTAGGGCCCGTTGCTACTACGTTACACCACTGGTCCGAAACCAGCTTAGGCTTGCATAATTTTTTAAAAATGAATTTATTTTAACAATTGCTGGTCTTGTCTTGCACTCACATCCTCACCTGCAGTCTGACAAAAATACATTTATCTTATGGTACAGTCAAAACCTGGGCCTTGAAAAGGTGGATTGCTGTGTGAATTCAGGACGTTAATAACAATATTGATGTAAGAATAGATAAACATGATGAGATGAGATAAAGTTTATTGATCCGATGCAGGGTAATACAAGTGTAGTAACAAAAGTAGTGATTAATTTGAGTACTGTACCTAAGTACAATTTTGACATAGGCCTACTTGAACTTTACTTAAGTATTTTACTTCAACTTCATGTCAGAGGGAAATATACTTTTTACTCCTAGTAGTTACTTTTTACAGTACAAAACATGATACGCTTACATGATATGATGTCACTACTGTATGACCCAGCAGAATACTGGCTCCACATTGACAAACTATAACTTCGAAATGCTCTTGCATGCATTTTTCAGTGATAAAAACAGAATAATATAATGTTCTATGATAATATAACACTATGAAAGGATCTATTTTGCATTATACTTTCACTTTGGATACTCTGAGTACATTATTACTGATACTACTTCTCTACTTTTACTTAAGTTTCATTCTGAATTCAGACTTTTTACTTGTAATAGAGTATTTTTAAACCATGGTATTTTTACTTTTACTGAAGTAAAGGCCATGAGTACTTCTTCCATCACTGCTAATATGATACAACACCCAAAGGAGAGATTCTCCTTCCACTTCATTAGACCATCTAGTCCAGTACTGAACATGTTTAGTGTAGTGTAGTTTATCGTAATGTAATGCCTTGCTTAAGGACACGTCAGTAGGGTGGATGCCTCTCGTCTGTGGGATTAAATACTGTATTCACTCCACTGAACAGTTTCGGGCTTGATATTCGTTCAGAATACCAGTAAAGCAGAGAACAGTGAAAACACGACTGTTCTGAGAAAAAAAAATGCAGATGCGGACTTGTGATGAAATATTTGCTAATCTAATCAGGCGTGAAGCCTGGTTTTGGTTCACAACAGGTCAGATGTATTTTTAGATCTCATGGCTTGTGTGCCCTTCCTCCTATTTCAGATTATACTGTAACAGGATTATGAATTCATAGTGTGTGTGTTTGTGTGTGATGAATGATAAGAGTTTGTTTACATGTTTAGTTCTCATCCAAAAACACTGAGTGTCCTCCTCTGTCACCGCCCTTATTCTATACAATAACATTATCTCTGCGTGCGCTGCTAATGAGCATGTAGCTGCAACAAAAGACTGAGCACCGTGTCTTTAATGCTGACAAGTGTAGTGATAATAATCACACACAGAGGGCCCCCTGTGAACTTCACTGTGTGTTTTCTGGTGAGTGAGCCTATAGAAATGTAACCACATCAGACACACAACATAGTTCTACAAGTGTGAAGGAAGCACCCCCTCCTTCTCTCTCCCTGTCTGCCTATCTGTCTCTCTCACAGACACACCCACACAACACTGGCGCCAACAAGCAAATCCCCCGTCCACCCCTTAACTGACCTCTAATTATGTCATGCGAAAAAGCTGTGTCCCATTGAAAAGCTCTCTTAATCAAACCCAATTAATTCCGCTATTTTCCCTTATTGTCCTTTGCAAGGAACGCGTCTCTCCAATAAGACTGTTAACTCCAGCCGTGGCCCTTTCAGATCTACTGGGGTGCAGGAGCGAAATAATAGACTGCACAATTAATCAATTAGTCATTAGGGACTCGGTTGTTGTTAATGAACACAGTAACTGTTTAGTCGAGGTGAGTAAGGGCTTCCTCAAATTTGCCTGTCTTCCTGTTTGCAATTTAGTCAACAACCTTTAATTGTGAAGATGGACATCTACAAAGGAAAACATGAACGTGTGCAACTGCTAGAATGGATCACCTTCACACTGATAATGCTGAGAAACATACACTTTATAATACTTTTGCTCTGTTCCTATTATGACTAGGCAACCTGTATTTTCTTCACTTATTTGCAGAGCTGTTTTTAGGTTTTTGGGGCTACTGTAGTCCAAGTTAAATCTCAGGTCTTTATAAGCAAACTGCAGGTCAAGTTTAAGTCTCTCAGAATAACGGACTAACATAAAAAAATCTTATTTGCTCACATTTTAATTACTTTCAACATTTAAATTGTAGAAGAAAACTTCTTTGAAGTGGATTTCCTGCTGCTCAAGTCACAAAATATGGACCATTATAAAAACACAGCATTTGGATAAAGCTGTGTTAATAGTGTTTCTTTTCATAGCTGAACTCAGAGGTGTGGACTTGAGTCACATGACTTGGACACGAGTCAGACTTAAGTCTTCACTTGGACCTGAGTCTTTTGACTTGGAAATACTTGATACCTTTCCCAAAGCTCAAAGATTAAAAAATATGTTATTTAAAAAAAGTGCCATAAATTAAAACAAATTAATTAATTGACTTAATTTCCTCATCAGCTGAAGTGAACGCTATTCAGTCCCAGCAATTCGACACATTACTCAATGATTAATAATAAGTATGCAAAACATGCAGGTTGAATATTACAGATGGAGACGAAACAACTTCCATTAAACTAGTTTTAACAAGTAAATACAAAATTTAAAAAGCATTCATGATTTTATTACATTTAGTATTTTATTGTTCTGTTGTTAAAATGGCATTACATTCGATGAGGAGCTCATTATGTCTTGTTCAGAACTTGAAACTCAAACTTTGGGATTTGGAACTTGACTCAGGACTTGCCTGTCTTGTACTGGTACTTGACTTGGGAATTAAGACTCTGATTTGTGACAATGACTTGGCTCCACCTCTGCTGATACCTGGTTGTTTCAATTATGCTATGCAATGCATGTTATACATATTTTCACTCACATTTTTTTGGTTTGTTTTGGTCAAGTTTTTAAATTCTCAAGTCTCAGGTCAAGTGTCTAGTCTGTGCTGACTGAGGCCATGGGCCAAATGGGACACAGTCACTCAAAAGCTGCAGGTATAGCGGGGTATGGCGACTTTGCATCAGTGATATTAACAGTACCACATATATTGTGTGTCCACAAGGTCAAGAATGAATCTCCATGCTTCAGTCTCTTTCCTGACATAAGTCTGACTCAAGTCCAGTATGTCTGCTTCTATGTATTTGCTTCTACTTGCAGGTGAACACCTTGTGAGGGAACAGGGTTTTTATTGGTTATGTTTCATCAATGATGACTTCACCATTGTGTGAAGGGGCAGACTGATGCTGAGACTCATCGGCCAGTACCAGGTCAGGAGGATTAAAGGCTGTGTTCCTGTGTCTTAACACTACAAGACTCAGGATTTTTGCCATCTTGTGATTTATTTATTGTTTGACATTAAGCAGTATGTGGACAAATTGATTTTCAGTACAGTCATGATGTTCAGATAAGATTAGGTTATGTTTGGGATGTAATGCTGTTACAAAACTAATGCATCAGCAAAGAGCATTATAGTCTTTCTCACACATTTTTACCCTCATTCTTTTGGCACTTCCTGTCCAAATGTTAAATAATTTTAGAAAACAGATACATGTTTTTAAGAAGTTCAGGGAATCAGCAAAAGGCAGGATAGAGAGTAACTTTCAAAAACAGTCGCAAAAATCTTACGTGGCTCACATCTGAATAATTTTGAGATTGTGCAGTGTAGAAAATAACTCCCCACCAGAACCTTTTTTCTTCCATGTTGATCTGCTGCTGCTCTTTTTCCCATGCTTTTCTTTGAGCCACTCACTCCGCCTAAACGCATGCCTACCCCGGGCCCCTAACTGTGGCTACAGCCCCGACCCGGCCCCAGCTGAGCAGTGCCAAGCTGTCCAGCAGTTAGTTAGTGTCTGTTCAGGCCCGGCTCGGCTCGGCCCAGCCCGGGTACTAATCCTCGGGCTGTCAGAGGACCCCGCTCTGAACTCATCCTGCAACACAGGAAAACGCTCTAATTGGGGGATTTTCTACATCATTAACTCTGATGAGCAGCCATCCCTCCCTCCCTCCCTCCCTCCTCTCCACTCTTACTCCCTCTGTCTCTCCCTCGTTCTCTCTCACTCCCACACTTTTCTCCTGCTTAATCTCTTTCTTAATGTTTTTCTTCTTCTTCTCTCTGACTCTGCCTTCCTCACATTCTCTGTCTGTCTCCTTTCATCCTTTCTTGTCCTTTTTCATTTACTCAGCGTAATGTTTGTTCATCAGATGTGATCTGATAAACAAAAATTAACATGTCAAAGTAGTGAAAGTGCAACAAGTCTTGTTACACTTGATATAGAGTAAAATACAATTTGTTTGATTCCTGAAATTTGAGCTCAAACATGATTTTTCTCCCACAGATCATTTCCTGTCACATGATTCACAACTGCTTTTGCCTTTGCCTCATACCGACAACCAGTCTGTGCCTCCCACATGTTACCATTACATTTGAGTCACAGAGCCAAGCATCTTATTCTCTGAAAAAGGAAATACCTTGTAATTTCTGGAAACCCCAGGCCATTCAACAGAACTTACTATTTCCATTCTCAAAGACTTCTCAAAACATCTGGGTGAAAAAATATTCTGATTGCTGCAGGATAAAAAAAAGATTTTTAAACCAGCTTTCCAAGCTGCAATAGCCAGAGATGACATACGACCTTGTCTTTCCCAAACAGAAAAAAATAACACATTCTTTCATATAAAATAAATAATGAAAATTTGATAAAAAATGAATAAATCATCTTTTCGTGCAACTGATGGAGGTTTTTTTTTTTTTCATCCAGATGGTTTAAAAAGTCTTTGAGGATGCTTGAGATGCCTTCAGAACAGCTGTTAGTGGTATTAAATGATCTTCTGGGTTTATTAAAGTTCAACAAATACTTTTTATTTTGGGAAATTCACTTGCTCAGCTCTGTGACTTTATGTAATAGCAATTCATGAGCAAGTTTAACCAACAAGACACGTCAGGACATATAGAGAAAAGAACATTTCCCTGTAACATCCACCGGCCTATCCATATGGCCCTTATAGTGAGGTCCATCCATCTGTCCAAGAAAGTGATTCACACGCTGAGGAGGCCAGCTAGCACGGCGGCACCGGTCCCTCTGTGAACATGTGTTGCAGCGGCTGAGCCTGCCGGCCTGCCTGCCTGCCTGGGGGCAATTAGGGAGTCGGGCCCTGCGGTCAGAGGCCCCCCTGGGAAGCCCTGATTGATTGGAGTCTCATCTTCCTAACAGGCTGGCACGTTGCCACCAAACCATGGAACAGCAGAGAGGATTGGGAGGGGTAAAAAAAAAAAAAAAAGAGAGCAAGAAAGAGCTTTTATATGACACAGAAAGAGACGGGGCACAAGTGTTAGAGGAAAAGAAAGAAAAACGTCTCTGCCCATGTATGTCAGATGATAACGATTATGCTGTAGTAATCTCGGACTGCTCTTTAGACTTACTGGGGTAAAAAAAATACAGTGTGGGAATGAGTGCACAGGTCAACATGAAAGCACCGCAGTGAGAAAGAAGAACAGATTCTATCAAACTATATTTATTTTCAGTAGATCTTCATTCTTTTTTTCAGCATATGGACATCAATGATCCAGACAAAATCAAAAAGAAAGAAAACAATGATACCACTAGGACAGATATGACTAAGACATGTAAGAAACAAAACAGGAAAACATCCTGAACATTTTCACAATAAAAAAAACAAACTAAAACTGTCAAACTTCTAGTGCATTTTTGTCCATTATCTAACCTTTGGCTTGCTCTTGCTCCAAAATCACATTTACAGTATTTAGCATCCTAAAAAAGCTCTTAATGTGCAAGGTAATCCTCTATGGTGTGAGGTCCTGGCATCGTCCAATTGGGAGTCTAAACATCACTAACCAACAACATTTAAAAAACTAGATGAGGACAAACGACGAGCAGCAGATGAAAAACGTTTTTCTCTCGCTGAGCAGTACAACAATGGGTTTTAAAATGAACCAAGGATACACTTGGATTACTAAGTTGTTCTTGCTGCTGTAGTCAGTGTGGATGTATGACCTGCTATCAACACAGCTTTCACATATTGAAATGAAATATTACAACCAAACAATAGGTAGTTATGGGGGGAAATTTGTCTCCTTTTTAAAAAAATATATATAAAAAATAAAAAGGAGTCTGGAATTGCACTTTAAGATGAAGGATTTTCTCTCCCTCTTCTTCCATAACATAGTCAAAATGCCTAAAATGTCTCAATACCAAATACAAATCTATTTACCGCTCATATAAAACACGTTGTGGTTAGGTTTGATCTCTACATTTAAGACAATTAGAGCTTGACTCTGCAACAGATGGGAAAAGACCAATATTGTGTCTCTAATGACCATAGCAGCTACAATCCATGTTTCTCCTTTGATTGAGACAGAAAAAAAACCTTCCATGACAAAGTGGTTACAAGGGCCTATTTAGTGCAGCCTGAGACCGTCCCCCCTGCCCCTCCAATTTCAGACAAAGAGGATACACTTGGATCAATTGTGCCGAACAAAGACTAAACTATGTGGGGTGACGCATCACACAGGGCTCTTTCTGCTGCCCTGCACGTACACGCAGCCACCCAACACTGAGCTGCCAACAGGTTTTCTCCTCCAACAGCCACTCAAGCAAAAAGAGGGTTACTCCGCTCTTTAGCTGGTATTCCTTTCTTTAATGTGTCCTTCATTCTTTAAAGCATCTCAGCAAAAATCTGAAAAAAGGTGTGCAGGATTATTTTTGGTATATTCTCAGCCGTGGTCCACTTAGAAGGTGCCATCGTATCTCTGACTCTAGTACACGTTCCCACCAAACAATTATCTATTTTACAGCACAGATGAGGGATTCTCCTCTCCCTGTTTATTAAAAACCACAACAGTAGGCCTCGTCTTCCTCCAGTCAAACCAGGTTATCTCAAATATCTAAACTGGGCAGCCAGTATGGCAACATATAAACCACACTATTATTAGGGGTTTAGCTGAAAGCCAGTTACATGTCTTTTTATAAGTCGACAGATTAGTGAGACAGTGAGGCGTTTAAGAGTCACAGTCAGAGATGCTGCCTTGATTTTTCACAAGCTGCTCTCACATTAAACCGAGACTTTCATTCACAAAGTCCTCGGAGACTCTGATTAGCTGACCCATGAAAATGTGACAATTGGATTAATTAGTAAAAACACAAACTTGGTGGAAAAAAAACGGGATAAAGGAAAGAACGAACAGCTGAGTGTAGGATGTTTTGTCTGACATGAGTTTTAACAAAGGGACATAATGTTCAAAGTAAATTTGTCAGGGCTCCTACGCAGTATGGAAAAGTATAGAATTTGATTTTAGAAATTTCCAGTTCTGGATAAGTAAGGCTACACAATACGCAGAAACAATCATATTGCAATTATTGTGACAGATATTGTGATTGCGATATGAGTCGCGATTTTAGTGGAAATGGTAATTTTTGTATTTCCTTTATACTGGAAAAAGAAAGATATAAAAATGATGATGATGTGATTTTTTCTGGGGTCTGTAAACAAGCATGTTCCCTTACATCTGGAATATGATTTGTTGGCTCAAACATCTCTGTCGAACCACAACGCTTCAGTTATAATAGTGTGTTCTGTCACACTTGACCTTAAATTGCAAATTAAATTTTGATGAAACTGGTAAATTGTGCAGGCCTAATAAGTATGGAAAAAGAAAAGGGGGTGTAAGAAAGTATTTGCTTTTCCAGACTATTGCCCCTAAAATATAAAAGTCAGAATTAAAAAAATAAATAAATTGAAATTGTGTTTTTCATGGTGTTGGGAGCAGGTAGCCAGCACAGCCAAAAGTTGTGACAGAGTGCAGGCCAGAATGAGCTTGATGTTGTCCAAAGCAAGGTTAGAAGGTTAGAAACAGCTCTGCCCCGAGCAAAGGTCCAGTGTGTAAGATTTAAGGGCATATATATTTAAAGAAAAGAAATATAGTGTAATAAGTATGTTTTCTTAAGTACAAAATTACCTGAGAATAGGAATTGTCGTGTTTTTATTTCCTTGAAATGAGCCGTTTATATCTAAATAGGGAGTGGGATCATTTGCATCACCCTATTTCTACAGTAGCCCAAAAGTGACAAACCAAACACTGGCTCTTGTTAGGGCCATTCACATTTTTGTTTTGGCCACTCTATTTAACAGCCCACTCGCAAAAAGGGCATTGGAAAAACATTGATATATTTTTTTTAACGTGAAAATGTTTTAGTCAGTGATTTTCCCGGTTAAATTACCAGGTCCATTTGTTTTGGAGAGAAAGAGACCTCCGTGGATAATTTGGCTCCTGGTAAAAACCTCCTTAATGTCTAGATCTTTAGTTTTCAGAGCCAAACAGCACAGGAGAAACATTGATTTGTTGTGTGAAACTGCTTAATTCAGCGATTTTACAAATTTTAATTTGTTTTGAAGAAGAAGAGACCTCTGCAGATAGTTCAGCTCCCTGTAAAAACCTTCTGAACAATGAACATTCTAACCAGGAGAAGTTTCAGCTGGTTGCAATCTGCAATCCTCACTGCTAGATGCCACTAAATCATCCTTAAACTTACACACTGGACCTTTAGTTACACAATAAAAATATAGCTATTTGTGTTCAGATGTCAAATATAGTTTGATAAATCCACCGTCTGGAAATAAGAGTCTGGAAAAGTGTGGAATTTTGAAATGGAAAATGTGTAGGAACTCTGGTTTGTGATGACCAAAAACCAACCTGTATCACTGGACAAGCTGTTCATTAATATAGATGGAACTATGCATTTATCCAAAGGGAAGTGTGCCTGTAAAGATGCTATGGTTTGTTAGAAAAAAGTAGTTGTCAAGCAAAGAAATTTCCTTGTTTCCAGCATGCAGTTGTCACCCCGAAGACATTTACTTTAACGCCACCCAAAGCAATGCTAAACACTTTTAGACTGGAGGGAGAACGGACATCTGGTAATTGGTGGTTCAAAATGAACATTATAACAAGACTGTAGAGTTCACTTGTCTGCTTCATGTCCTTGAGATGAGGAAAAATAAAAAAGAAGGTCCAAAGAAAGTCCTAAAATCCTCAGTTTTTACAATTCAAAAATCCATTTCCTTTCCTCTGTGAGTATCAGACAACTCACTGCCATATTTTCCAACATTTTACTCAATGCCTGAGCCCCAAGAATCAGCTTCAATATCTCCCTTTCCCAGTGTCGTCCACATGGACTGCCAGGTTTGTTAGTCACATGGGTTGCCAGGTCTTGTCCATAGACTGGATGTGTTCCTTGGCTTTCATTCTCAGAGCAGCAATACTCGAACTGCGCTGGTCCACGTCCTCCAGGGGGTATTTATCAGGGTACGGCGCCGTGCACTGGTAAGGAGGAGGTGCCATACTCTGCATCCCCTGGCCCATGGATGGATGAGGGTGAGAGTGAGGATGAGGAGGATGAGGAGTGGAGTTGAGGAAGCTGTGGCTGGGGTAGCTGGGCTGGAGGCCCTGAGCTGGACCCATGAAGCCCGGGATGCTGTGGACCGGTGTGGCACTGGACAGAGGAGAGGACAGCCAGGGGTCCAAGGGGAGGGAGTTTGTCATCGGACCCATACTGGTGTGAACTGGTGCTGGGCGGTTGAAGGACAGCATGGGCGAGTCGTGGAGCTTCATGGTGCTGGCATCCATTTTTTCCTGCCGACGCCATTTAGCTCTGCGGTTCTGGAACCAGACCTGCGGGACGAAAACAAGTTATCATTAAGTGTACCTGAATATGACAGACACAAACAATATTTTCCACAGCGATCCCACTCAAAACATATTTTTAAATGAATCTGTTGTTTGGTGGTCAGTGTGCAAATGTTTCTATCAACACGTCATGTGCGTATAGTCAACACATTCTCACTCCAACCTCGTCACATTTTGACGTTTGGTCAAGGACTTTCCACGTCCAGTTACGACACCGTAAGTCAATGCCCAAGTGCCGGATTTTGACGACTGCGGCGGAGATCGGGCTCGTATAATTATACTCCTTCAAGTATGTGGTTATCGATCATGAATTCTAAATGTAATTTCAAAATATTTGGAAAAAGAAACATCTACTTAAACATTAATGGTCACAGAAACATCATTCAAACTTAAGTTATTTCTACCTACAAGGCCTAAATATTCTTACCCTAAAAGCACATTTCTTGAAGAGTTGAGATTTAATGCAGTGGTGCCCATGAAATTTTCAGTGGGGTAGCCAGATGGGACCACTGAAAATCTTGGAGTGGCACACCAAAACCAAAAGCCATAACTGAATTTTAGGATTAGGGCCTGTGTCCACTAGCATTTTTTCTGAGTGCCTATATCTTTTTCAGTTGTTTCCACTGAGGAGAGACTGTATGTGACTAAATTTTGCCCCCCTAGAGGAAAAGTGATTTGCCCAGCATTATTTTTCAGAGCACTCTTACTTCTTTGTGCTCCATATTTAGGTCACATGATATCTGAATCATCTCTATGACAACTGAGCAAACTTCAGCTGCTGATGAAGGCCACGAGATGCAACTAAAATCCCCAGACTGAACTAAACTTCAACTCCTCACTGCTGAATCCCGTTGCCTCTTGCCAACCTTTGAGGTGTCAATTTATCTTAAGCCCTTCTGTTCTCTCAAAGAAGCCACCATCCTCTTTAAAGACTGCATATTTTTGTCCTCACAGCACTAGTTAGGCTTCCATCCACATGTAGCACAAGTTTTAATGTCAGAAAATCCCCCAAAGAAAATGCCTACATATGTGCTTTTTCAGGAGGTGTACAGTAGCAGTGGGTGGCGCTAATTCTTCAGTCAGGTGCCACTGCAGAAAAGGGCATAACGAGATGCATAATTAGAAGAGTGGCAATCAATCAATCAGGAGAACAATGGATGTATAATAATAGAGAGCACGCTGGGAAATTAAAATAGAGTTTAGAGCAACTAATGTTACAGGTAGGTGCTCTTGGAAGAGTTCTGGTAACAGCGATGTGTGCATACATAAGCATGTTAAAAGCCTCCAGAGACAATGGCTCAACTTTTGTCAATGCACCAACTTTTCCACCACTCCTAAACATAAAAAAATATTTGCAATAATTCAAGTTTCCTATACAGTTTATGGTGTTTCTACTCAGATATATTATGTGCAAATTGCAAATGTACATGTAAACAGGTGGATGAAAACACACCCACTGTGACGTTGACACTGTGTGTTGCAACACTTGGACACAAACATCCTGCTTGCGTAACTATCTAGTACAATCTCCTCACCTGAATACTTGACGAGCCAAATCCCTGAAAGCTTGGCGTGTTTCTGCTGTGCACCTCAGCATTTGGAAAAACACCAATTTAACTCTTTTGTTACCTGCCAGCTTGTGATGTCACAGTGTGATTATTCTACTGCTGTGATGTTGAAAAATTAAATCAAACCTGAATACTACACATGCTGAGTCAAAGGATTTCTGTGACATTACAACTATAGACTTGAGGGGATTTTGTGTACCTGAACTCGGACTTCTGGGAGGTTGACCTTCATGGCGAGCTCCTCACGGCTGTACACGTCCGGGTAGTGGGACTTCTCAAAGGCACGCTCCAGCTCATGCAGCTGATAGGTGGTGAAGGTGGTGCGGTTGCGTCTGTGCTTCTTCTTGGGCTGATCGTCCTTACCAGGCTCTGGAGACTTGCCTTCATCACTGTCTATGCTCTTCCTCAGTTCATTCAGCTCCTCGTCACACTTGTTTGTGAACAAGCTGGTATCTGTTCAGCGAATGAGAAAAAATGAATCGGGAGTTTTTATATTTATGTTAATCAAAACAACGTATGAACTGAAATTCAGAAAAAGAACAAAAGCAAAGTGGTAAGCTGTAATGAAGTATGTCGTGCCCACTTTCCAGTAGAGCAGACATTAGTTTGACACATGCAACAATAGGCTACTGTAGGTCAGTGAAGCAAGCAATCCCCTGAACTTCAATGAAGCTCGAAAACATTCCTAATCGGATTTAGAAGAGTTGTTTCCAGTGTTGATCTTCTCCAAAGGTAAACTGTCCCCAAAAAGATGTTTGGAAACAAGACTGTTCCCTTTCTTTTTATGGACTCAACTTAATGCTGACAGTGGACGGCAAAAAAACCAGCTTAGTTAATCCTCACTTTATGATTAAAGCATTAGCCACAAAAAAACCCTAACATATCCACGTCCTGTCAACATTTGTCACGACCAGCTACTGACAAGTTACTGTTTACTGACACTAGAAGATTTTAACAACTGTCTCTCTTTATAATCCTCAGAGACAAACAACTTCCCCTTAGTCATCCTCTCAGTTATTCTTCCTGTCCCTTGTTCCTAAACTTACATCATGTTTTTGTGTATCAGTTTCAACAACAGAGAAGAACAGAGAGCATTACTCAGAGAACAATTAAGTCTTTAACCCTGTCATTTGACTGTATTCGTCTAACCAGCAAATTGAATTAAATGAAGTACAAAGATGATGATGTGGCAATCAGATCAGTTACTCTTGTAAAGATGCTCCAAACCTCAATCAGGCACCGTACATCATTAAGTTGTGTTGGATACGTATTCAGTTACAGAAAGTAGGTTAAATTAACCTTTAATTACTCTACTGGTGATAGTAATTTGGCATAAAATAGAAAGAAACAATTATTTTGTCCTCATATCGCCCACATATGCCAATGGAATAATTCAGGATTTAGCATGAAACAGTAAATCTACAGTAAATCTCTTTTTGTCTGTCAGTATAATCAAAATAGACTTTATAAATTAACTTCTACAGTATATAGTTAGACAAAACAACTTAACCTGATGTTTCGGTACAAGCTGTTTTTTTTCTGGAGAATTCAGTTGTCTTCTTCAGTGGATGGAATTTACTCATTGAGTGGACTTTAAAGGATGAGTATGTAGGATTTAGTGGCCTCTAGTGGTGAGGATACAGAACTGAAACTTCTCCCATGTGTCAAACGTACTATGGTGGCCGATGTGAAAATGCGAATGACCCTATCTAAAGCCAGTATTTGATTTGTTCGTTCTTGAACAACAAAGTGACAACCTCCAAGGCTGAAAAATGAAGCCAATGCGGAAGTGCCAAGAACTACAGTTCTTTGAACGGCTGCTTGAGGCTGGCTCCAAAACAGAGTCAATCTCCATAGACACCTATGTTAAAATGCCCAACTTTAGTGTAGAAATAAACATGTTTACAGCCTGGTACAGAAAATGGTTTTGGTCTCTAGAGCTAATTTCAACATTCATGACAACTGTAGAGGGTGTGAATTTTTTTGTAACTCAACAGTTTACATTTTATAACGTTACGGTGACAGGCTGTCTGCCGATAGTGTCCTTGGCTTCCCAGTCAGATCCACCACTCTTTCCTCCAGAGCACCACCCTCTTGCCCAAATATGGTCACTTCTTGCTCCAAACAAACCAAGATGGTGAGGGCCGAAATGCCAAGGCTTCAAAATGGCAGTCCACAAACCAATAGGTGACATCACGGTAGGTACGTCCATTACGAACAGTCTATGAAACAACATTGTGAGTAGAGAGGCCCCACTGTGTATGTGATATAAAAGTCTGTCATTTTAAGGTAACAGTAACTTAAGAATTGTTATTTAGGTGATTATGAACTAATGAAAACAAATTATAGACCATTTCTGCCAATGGATGCCCCTAAATCGTACAATATCAGATTTTTCTGGCCCCTTGAGGGCAGTGGAAACAAGTTGTGAACACAACCTCGACATATCATTACCGTTTAAGTTAATATGTTGAACTTGTAAACTCACAGCTGTTTATTTACACATCCAGCCGTTACAGAGCAACATGATCATTTATTAGGAGTTATCTTACTGATACTGACTCTCCTTTTAGCTCTGTTTTTGGTCCCCACCAACTCCTGAGGGACATATTTGGCTCTTTAGCTGCTAAATGCCATGCTATTTTTTACCAGTTAGTCACTAACTGTGTCTATCTAACATTTGGTACTGTGCATGTTGTGTACAGTGGGTTTTCAGAGCTTTTTTACTGTAAACAGCAGCCTGCTACAGCCAAAAGACAACATTATGAGAGTGGTAACATTGATCCAGAGCGTTACATTTACGGAAACTTGCTGTAAAGCTCATAAAGCTTGAGGGGAGCTGCAGATTCAGGTAATAAGTTCTTCACTATAAGGACCATAAACCCCTTTACATTCTCACATTGTTTCCACATTGTCGTTGGATATATTCTTAGTTTGATTACAATGTGTTTAATTACATTTTTTTAATGTCAAATGAGAATCAAGAATGAACCTTCATGCTTAACTTCTACTGGTTGGAATGTTAACCTTCCTGATTATAATAGTTTGTATTTGACGTTTTCTTAGCATAACTGTTCGATACATGTTGACGACTTCACCGTCCACCTGTCACTGCTTCAGTAAAACAACCGACAGTATACGCATGTAAATGTGAGCATGTTTCTGTGACTGAGCTGTGTTGATGGAGATAAAGGAGGGGGGGTCATTGTGGTCTTTCAACTGGCAAACGGGAGCAGAGGCAGAAGCAAAGCAGGATTTTTAGGGACTTCATTTATCCACCTCTCATTAAGCAGCCATGACAAAGGCCAGGCTCTGACAAAGGCAGAGGTCAGGACTGGTTCAGTGACCAGCTCTTGGCCTGTCAGCCCATCACAGCCACTGGTCTGAAGGCTGCCCACTGTTTATCAGCCAGCAGAACATCTCAGCTCAGAGAGGAGGGGGCCGACTGACACCAGACACAGAAAAGTTGCTCATTCAGGGGGAACTGGGCTGACTTCACAGGATAGTTACACACAAAAGAGTGATGTCACTGGAGTTGACGTACGTTATTCAAGAAAAACAAGTGTCCACAAAGATTTATCGGCTGAATTCGGACAACATACACAAGATATATCCATCTCCAGTTCATCGAAAATACATTTTTGTGTCTCTACCACCAAATCACCAACCACCTGCCAGATCCTGCATGTGAAAATAGCTTCAGATTAAAAACGTGATGAATTTGATTCTGAGACAGAACGATAACAATAACACCCGAATGAACGACTGTACAATCTAATCTGCACAGAAGAGAAGATTAGGGGAATTCCACAAGGGGATGGGATTGGGTTTGGGGACATAAACCCCCTACACCATCTTGTCCTGTGATTTATCTCTCAATCTCAGCCCACACAGTTCACACAGTTAATGCATCAGGCTCCACATGGCAACAGTGATTCGGACTTTACATGTGAATGCTTTTAAATGGATGCAGAAACGCTGCACCAACACATATGATCCAGTGGTACCTAACTCTCATTCATACAGGTCAGAGTAATTAATTATCAGCTGCTGTCAAACAGGATGTGATCCAAAAATGATGCTCCATTTTTGATGAATTAATTTTTTAAAATTGCCATTGCAGATTTTAAATTAATAGGACTACAGTGCAGATTTGTCAACATGCAAACATTATATCAATTCATGCATGTTTTGTAGCTGTTTTTGTTTTAGAAAGATCTCCTTTTGAGTGGCTAATTGCAGGGATAGATTACTGAACATGCCAACCAGGCACAGGCCCAGGGGCCCTAACTGTAAGTGGGCCCTCACTTCCAAAATGTCAAAGAGATTCAAAATGGCCACAAAGACATGCATAGGAACTGCAAAAAGACACAAAATAACTACAAAAAGGGACAAAACAACCACAAGGAGACAAAAAAATGAACAAAAAAGACACTAAATTACCTAAAAAAAACACAAAACGACCACAAAGAGAAATAAAATCACCAAAAGACACCAAATTACCTAAAAAAACAAAACAAAATGACTACAAAGAAACACAAAATCACCAAAAAGACACCAAATTACCTTAAAAATGACTACAATGAGAAACAAAAATCTCCAAAAACACACCAAATTACCTAAAAAACCCACAAAATGTCTACATAGAAACACAAATCACCAAAAAAGACACCAAATTACCTGAAAAAAAAACACAAAACGACTACAGACACAAAATCACCAAAAAGACACCAAATTACCTTAAAAACCACAAAACGACTACAATGAGACACATAACCACCAAAAAAGACACAAAATTACCTTAAAAAAGACAAAACCACTACAAAGAGACAAAAAAAATCACCAAAAAGATGCAATATAACTACAAAGAGATGCAAAAAAACTAGAGGCCTTTTGCATATCTGTGCCCAGGGGCCAATTGTCTGATAATCCGTCCATGGTTATTTGTGTCAGAAACAGTTTTTTAAGCTATAAGCTTTAGCAATATGTCTTGTCAGTGCGTGCTCTGTGTTATACATGCTGTTTGATATGCTTCCTTTCTTATCTCATGGAGATGTTGACAGTATAAACTCATGTTTAGGCTTTAACCTTTTATGACATCACAGGTTGATTCTGGCCCCTACATAAGTTTGAACCAGGAAAGACTGACTCTGTGGTGGTGGTCAGAAAACTTTATAGTCAGCGGTCAAAGTAAGATTTATTATGTTTGCTCACAGGCATCAATATCCTAAACTTCACTGCAGCAAAATCAATTCTATCTAATCCAATTTAAATCTCTGTAACACTGAACTCAGACCTCATACTTATCCAGCCTTCCCTGAGCAGAGGTGCTGCTGTTTGATCAATATCTTTGACCGTCTCATATGCTTTGAGGCGAAAGATCAGATGATTCATAAACTTTATCCTCAATAACTGAAGGTTCTCAACCAACATAAAGTTAAAACCAGGTGGTGTGAAACTCTTCAAAGTGATACTACTGCAGAAAGCGTTGTCAGGATGGAGACCATCAGCAGCAGCCTGACTCACCGTGGTACTGCTGCTGCTGCTGCTCTGTGCTGCTGTTCCTCAGAGAGGAAAGGTGCCCGCTGTAGGTCGGGTGTGATGAGGGCTCCTGCTGCCTCCCAGGCTCTGCCAGGCCATCTATGTCCACTTTATGGGGTCGTGGGGCCCCAGCAGGGCTGAGCAGGGGGTCCTGGTCTTTACTGAAGCCCAGGATG
This sequence comes from Epinephelus moara, assembly GCF_006386435.1. NCBI lineage: Eukaryota > Metazoa > Chordata > Actinopteri > Perciformes > Serranidae > Epinephelus > Epinephelus moara. The sequence goes on from NC_065515.1 coordinate 16,077,255, forward strand.
ACATCAATGCTGTGGACGCGGCCCCCCACAGCGACGCCCCCACCTTTCCCCAATTCATGGAAGTTGCTGGGCGAGAAGCAGCTGTCGTCCACCATGCTCATGGTATCCAGTGATAAATGCATTCGAGCGTCTGGGCACTGCAATCAGAGGAAAGGGGTTTAAGTGAAGGACTGAAGGTACAGGAGTGGGGCAGAGATCACCTGGTTACCTTAGATGACTCTTTGTCCATCCATCTAAACCCGCTTATCCTCCGCAGAGTCCGGGGGGGCGAGAGTCTATCCCTTAGACTCTGAGAGCTACTGTACATACTGAAGAGTGTGCTGATGGATACTAATGACACAAATTACCTCTTAATCCATACTTTTAACTTTATTTTTACGCATGATCAGTACTAATGACCGTACAATGTTGATTATCACAAGGAATTAATGCATTTTTAAAAAAAAAAATCATATTAAATTTCTGCATTTATATGAAACTAATAAACATTTCTCATGAAAACCAAACCCAGAGTCGATACTGTGTGCAGTAGTGGAAAGTAACTAAGTACATTTACTCAAGTACTTGCTTGAGTATTTAAGATTTGCTATTCTATACTTCTACTCCACTACATATAGGAAGCCAATATTGTATTTTTACTCAAATACATTTATTTTACAATGTTAGTTACTAGTTATTTTGCAGATTCAGATTAGCAATACAAATATAAACTAATCAACTGTGATGTATTATATGGATCAAGATAAAAAATCAATGATCTCTTGGTGAAATTCACAGCCTATATAGCAAAGAATAGCTCCACTGTTATCAGCTGCAGAATTAGAGTGACGTTAATCAATCATTTCAATTCATTATTGGCCCAATATGGCCTATATAATATTCTAAAAGGGCCATTCTGCACAATGGGTACTTTTATTTCTTATGTTTTCAGTACATTTTAATTCTATTTTTTTGTACTTTTACATGAGTAAGATTCTGAATGCAGGACTTTTACTTGGAAAAAGTATTTCTACACTACTCTATTACTACGTCTACCCACGTAAAAGATCAGAATACTTCTTCCACCAGTGTCTGCATGTAACCCAAAGTCTGTCTACTGAAATAAAAAAGGCTTTCTTAGACATATCAATAACACATATCTCATCATTTTACTCTTATATAATGTGTTACTTTCCACCACTTTACGCACTCATAACAAAGGTTAGTCTTACTGGTGTCAGTGTAATGTATGGTTAGTGTTAGTTGTAACTGTAGCAAAGGATCCAAATCTTTAAAGAGCAACAAATGTTGCATGAAAAGCACGAATGTGATGTCTGCAGTTATGGACTGCTTCTATTAAGCACTTCATTCATGGCATATAATGTTATTGCATGTTACTGAGGAACAAATGAGGTTTATGTGCTCAAAAAAATGGACGAAATAGAGCCTTTTGGCCAAATCTGGGACGTCACACTGTGGTTAATTAAAATATACTTGAGTAAAGTGAATTGACTGAGTTGCAGGTGGAAGTGATGTGTGCAAAACTGTGTTCTGCCGTGCAATAGAAATAATCAGATGTGAATAAGAGCAGATTTCAGTTACTCACACATAGAGGAGCAGGAGTATTGACAGAACAGCACCAGCATGTGTTTGTTCAGTGCATCCTGAGATTTACCTACTGAGCACACCACTATCTTTTCAACCCACACATCTCCAGATTCATGACGACACCACAGTTGAAGTTCAGTGTCAGTGAAAAGTGTGACAGCCATAAAATGAGCCAGTGGTCGAACCTACCTTCTGGAAGTACTTATGTTGAACTGTTAAAGTTGCTGATGCCAGTGCTCCACCTGTTCCTCTCAGCAGCTCACCCTCCAACTTCACTCTTCCCAGATCCGCAATGTGCACCGCTCACAGTCACTCAGCCGGCTCTGCTTACCTTGCATCTCTCTGAATAATTTCTCTGTGTGGTAAACAGTCCTGACAGAAACACTCCAGTGAAGTGCAACTGAATAAAGCCACAAAGAAGAAGTGCAAAGAGCGTTCAGCAGCTGAGTTCAGACGCCATGCGCTCCAGCTCAGAGAGGAGAGTGCAGGAGGAGAAAGACAGAGAGGGAGAGGTGGACAAAGCTGAGGGGGCGTAGGAGGTGAAACGAGGGGATTAGGAGAGGGTTATTAATTGGAATCCTTCCCCTGTAAGAGTGATTGGCAGCTGGTTTCTGCTCAAGTAATTGTTTTAAATGTCATTTCCATTCACCCCACAGCAGGAGGCCCAGGCTAATGAAGCCTGGACAAGACTTTCTTTCATAGATTTATTGTTTTAAAGACAAAAGACCCACTGAAAGTTTTCACTAGCACACCCAGCCCCCCATTATGTGCAACTACATGAAAAAAAGGAACTTTGAAATGATAACACACAAGGTAAAATGACTATCAGCATAGAGACTGATGCTGACCTATCAATTTACAATAGAACAAATATTCTATTGTAAATTAAAGAGGTGTCAGTTATACATACTGACATTAATATTCCACCAACACAATATTTTTGTTTCATTTATCAAAACTGTAAAGGACTTAGCTAAGTAAGACTGTCTTCTGTGACTTTTCCCTTATGTGATCAGTCTTGGTTCAAACTCCATCTAATCTGAAATGCTGGTACAAGGAAAAATGAATTTATTTTAAAAAAACTTAAGTTTTAATAACACTAGTGATCAAAAAATAAAGTATGAGCAAAATATAGCAACTCATTTTTCCAATATTTAAACCTATTTTTGAATATTTAAAAAAAAATAAAATTAAAAAAATAAAATAAAAATGTCCTCACACAATTTCAATCCTTAAAAAACATTGATAATTTTGAGTTGTACAGTCATTAGCTGTTTTAAAATAAAGTTCAGGTTAAATGATAATTACCTCCAATAACAATACTTTCATAGGTTGATTTTGAAAGAAACAATACAGTAACATCAGCTTTTCATTGTTTGTGGGGAGCAACTGATGAAAACTAACAAACCTACGTTCTTATTCTGTGTACTTACTCTGCAGGTACTTCTTTTATTATAACAACGACAATTTATTCAATTTGGTGACAATCAACATAATGTTTCTAAGTTTATTATTATCTTATATTCTGATAAATATTAGAATACTTAAGTTTGTGCACATTATGAGCGAGACACTGTGAGATTTATTTTGTATTTAGCAGACTAGTCTCGCTCACCAGACCTTTCTCAAGAAAAGAAAGGTCTGGCTGCGCCGACTCTCACTTTAAGATTGGAGAAAAAAACGCCCCGGCTTTTTTTAAATTTTTTTCAACCAATCACAATCGTTCTGGGTGGTGCCACAGCAACGGTGCACTTTCAAAAATATTGCCGGGGGGGGAACAGGTTTTGGTGTAACACGCCCACAAAAATATCGCCTACAGGACGCGAACCATGGCAGAAAAATGGCTACATCCCCGCAAGATCAAGCACCGCAAAAGTTAGTAAAGGACGTGTAGAAAACTGCTACACAACTGGAGGTGGTAGGGCGGGATTTCAGCGGGTGGCTCGATCCGCCCAATGAGAGGCTGATCTATGCAGCGAACTTCCGCCCACTCAGACTATTAGTAGACTAATTCTCTTAAAAATTAGAAATGTAAAAATAAACTTAAACAAGTAGTGATTTTCTATACATGTGTTTAGCTGAAACCATTTTACAGAAGAAATGTTCTACGTGTAGGAATCATTTTCTTTCTACCGAACCACACCTGCCAACCATATCACCACACATTAGGACGCATCATCTACTGCTAGCTCACCAACAACACCACTGACCCAGCTAAATGCTGCAGCTCAGCCGAGGAGGACGCCATATCCTATGTTTAAATCTCACACTGTCACAAGCATAAGCCTCTCGTCCATGAGTAGATGCACACTTCCTTCTGAACAGCGATACGGTTGGTAGGTGTAGTTTGTTGGAAAGCAAATAGTTCCTACATGAAACTGCTCACAACAAGCTCTGTGGATTATCTTGAGTAAGCGGGTCATGATTTTTGGAAAGAGACATTGCTGTTGAGGTTTTCAAATATATTTTTTGGTGCTTTGAGCACCACAAGCTGAGTGCCATCTAGTTCCATTATATTTGAGAGAAGGCAGACATCTCTACAGCTGACATCTCCAACACTCAGCAGCTCACACTAAAACAATCTAGACTGATAAATAGCACTGCAGGGAAGAGGAAAAATATGCATTTTTGATATTGGGGTGAACTGTCCCTTTAAAGGCCTTTACTGGGAGGCTTTTTAACACGTCCCTTTTAAAGCTGCTGTGAGCTGCTTTTGACAGTTATGATGTGATTACAGTAAACAGACTCCTCAAGGTTGTGATGCTTGAAGTTGACTGCAAACAAAAGCTTTGCTGCTGCTTCATTATCATCATGTACTTAAATGTTGTTTGTTTGTGTACTTGAGTTCAAAAGTGTCTTAGCAGCTTTAAAGCAGTGGAGTTGGCCCCGGCTTAATATCACAGAAAATCGGCCAAGACTCTAAAGTCGTAAAGAGATTACCTGTGACCTCAAACATATCTCAGGATAAGATAGAGAAACATGGATTTAACAGCTGATTCAGTTTCAGTCTTTACTACTGGGAGAATGTGCACGTGACATTGGTCATGGGTGAAGTGGAGATTTTAAATGACAAATTATCAGAACTAAAATGTAAAGTGGGTTCTTCAGATCAGGCAATTTATAATTACGAAATTACTAATCTTGTTGTCTCTCACTCTTCAATTAAATTTACCCCTTAATGAACTGTACGTGTCGACCTTTAACTCAGTTAAAAATCACATTTATGTACTGTGCTGGTTTGGAAGGAGGTGGCAGGGCTGGATGGCAGACATAGAAAGTACAGGACTGTGTCACCAGAACTCCAGGTTTGTGTACAGAGTCCCATCTGTGGCAGCCCAATTGCCAGAAAAAAATGTTGGCATTGCACCTACAAACGACTGATACGTTACATTTGTACATTTCATAGGAATCATATCAACATTTCCAAAGTGTTGTAGTTCTGACTGCATGTATATAAGCTTACTTTGTTATCAGGAATTGAGAGGTTGGTGGATAGTGCAATAACTAGGCGAGATGGCTGCCAAGCTGTCGTCCACTGCAGACCAAAACTGTGACCAACAACAACACTGGTTGTTTTTTGTAGCGAGACAACAGTGAACTTTTCAGCAGCGATTGTGCCACCAAAAAAATTCTCTTTTAGCAAGACTTCAGCTGTATTCCCAGTGGCGATTGTGCCACCCAAAAGTGGTTGTTTTTTGGCAAGACTTCAGTGGTATTTCCAGCTGTGATTGAGGCACCAAAAGCGGCTATATTAAGCCAAAACATGACCTTTTTCTAACCATAATCAAATGTTTTTTGAGCCTAAATGTAACCACATGTTAACCACAGCATTGCTGAAGTGCTACATGATAACATACAGATGTTACATATCCATGGTTTGCATAAACACACGATGCAAACATATATTCTGGCAAATGGGCTGTCTGTGGTTAGGTTTAGGTTTAACAGAAGCACTTTGGTTTAGGTTAGGGAAAGATTGTGATTTTTATAACGTCAATGAAAAAGGGGGCTGCTTCAGTTTTAACAGTGACTTTAATTGTTATGAAGTGAAACAAAATTGCAAAACGAGCAACATCATTCAGATAAAAAATATTCATAATCCACATGTTTTTTTCTCTTCTCTGCTGATAGATACAGTATATACTGCCAATGAGGTACCGCAGCAACTGCTGAATTCTTAAAACTCTTCATTACCCCTGTCCTGCTAGTGGGACAGACAGTACAACCTCACAAATCGACCAAAACTTTATTTTAAACTCTGGTTTAAATCCAAAAGCTTGCGCAGATACCAGATTTAAAAATTTAGAATAATAAAAATATTAATTAAAAATTTAGATTAAAGATTTGAAATGATGCACAAGACATCTGGAATATTTTTCACCTAATGTAATGGTGCCTTCATAAAAACAACATTGATTCCATATACATACTTTATTAGCTTGATGACTAGACGTTAAGTGATTTATTAACCTGACTGTAACGTGTGTGTAAACATTCTTTTACTTGACAACTCATTGGTGTAGTTCAAACTGTGAATAAAAGTGGACAGCAGACAGTGATAGTCATAAAATCCAGGCAACATTTGGGTCAAACTGTGGCTCTAACAGACAAAGAAAAGTCTCATCATGATTTCAAATTTCAGTCTAACCAGTCTGTTTGCAAAATGACTCTCACAAGCTTACGGAGTAATGATAGTCTAGGGTGCTCGTTTATCCCCTCATGATTTTGTTAATACATTTTTGTCCTTCCACTGTTATCCTAATTGCGCATAAATTGGTTAAGAAGGAGCAGTGCTGTTATCAAGCTGCTTAGTTTTATCAGATGACAATGTAAGTCCCCCTGATCCTATTAGAGGTAAAAGCAGCTAACGTGTAAATGCGCAGTGTCAGCTTACTGGGGGAAGTGGAGAGAGATGGCGGGGGGTCAGAGAGGGACGGAGGGAGGGGGAGAAAAATGGTGATGGTGGTGGTGTGACGGGTAGGGTAAATTCATATGATTCTCTGTAACGCAAAGGCACACAGTATGGTCTGACTGCAGCTGTGGCACGGCGTTCCTGTCATGCACGACAGGAACGCCCACGTAGATCATTGGTTTGCGTAGGAACGCCTATTAGCTTTTGACATCCATTTTTTTTGCCCAGTATCTTTACTGACTGCTGTATTGTCCTGTTTGTGAACTCAGCGGCCATGCATTCAGTTGTAAATGCGATTTAACTCACTTTGTGTCAGATTCTTAAATCGTTTTATCCTCATTTGGGACTTTAATGAAACAAATTGGGCAAACTAACAATTGCTTAGTGTTATATTAACATAAGGAATTTGTTCTGAGTCAATCTTAGCTTGCTAGTTAGCTTCTTAATGCTAAACATGTAATGCTAGTAGTGTTGACATGAACTGTAAATTTGCTAGCAGGGCTTTAACCCCCCCAAAGGGTGATTCATTTCATCAAAACCAAGCTCATGTAATGAAGTGCACTGAACAGTATCCACCAGCAGAAAACTACCTGTGACAGGCCATTTCTGCTCCACATGCAAAAATGCAGTCCTGTGAGCACGGGGCTATGACTAGCACGAGCTAGACCCCGCCCCATGTGCTCACGCTTGCTTGTCAAGTTGACTTTGAGATTTTGAAGGCAGGGATTAAATAGACAGTGACTGACAGGGCAGGAATATAAGATATAGTGTTTAAGGCAGGGCCCTGTTCGGTCCTGAAAGTTACTCAGTGGCGCATGAAGCCATAAAAGTTCAACTTCTGATTCAGAGAACACAGCAGTCTACAACCTCCTCTCGTACTTGGAGAGAGTGCTGTTGGAAGAATATAATTAGATCATTTACTACACCACAAATTAAGAGCATATACTTATCTATAGCAGAGCCATGTTGGAGAAGATGCGGGGCAATACATGTGGATAATACCCATGTATTTTGGCTCTGTCCTAAAATGTACAGTTTTGGGTAAATGCTCAGTTATTATTAACATTTTTGGCCATGATATACCTCAGTCATACATGGTATTGTACTTTGGCAATATGACAGGAGGAATTGTGTTAGAAATGAAAGGCTGAAAATTGTGTATGAAACATATGATATGGAACTATTAACCCACAGGATAAGGACTCAAGAAGAGCGATGTTGAAAGAAATGGGAGAAATAGACAATGATTGCAAGTGTTTAAGTTCTTCCACTCTGCCCCTGCATTATTGGGCCCATAGAACAAGTGCACTAGAAATTTCCACCAGCCAATGGCTAAGTTAAAAATCCAGTAGAAATGTGTGATCAATCTTGTTGGTAAATAAGTGTGCACTATTGTTTTTGCATTGTGAGAAGTCGGTCAGTCACCTTGTCACGCAAGCACCTCTAATGTCAGACTTTGACCAAGAGACAGACGGCTGCTCTTAACCTTATTTATCTAACTGAATTACAGCTGACCCCCCAGCTTTCACACTGTACACACAGCGGCAGCATGTTTAGATTCACCCGCTCTGTCAAATCAACTGAAATTCACTGCAAACAGCAACAGATCTGTTCTTGTTGTATGATGACAAATTACTTTATTTACAGTATATTAATTTTGCCTCTGCGCAGTTTGCTCTTCACAGTTTTGATATAATAATTTTGAGCATAATGTGAGCCTCCCCAACGAGTTTAGGTTGCTGTACTTGAAATATCTGGTTCAAACTGTTTCAGTTTGAGTATGTGTCCACAGGAACAGTTACATGATGATGAGGACTGTCAGCGTGACAAACACGCATATGAGAAAATGTCAAACTTTGAAATGCCAGCAATAAAAGCAGACAGTGGCAGAGACGATTATGTGAAAAGCTCCTTTGCTGTACCTGGTCTGAGATGTACTTTCACACCTGGACATGTATGACCTGTGTTGTGAACTCCTCAGTGTTAAAACACAAGCCATGATGCATGTGTGCTGTGCTAAGCCTAGCCTACTTACGTGCCGCACAGTATGTTCTGGGCTAAACATGCTTCACACAGATCTAAGGGCATTTTTAGTAGGAGGAGAACCTTCTGACTTCCTGATCAGACTATTGATCCAAATGACATTATGTTTACACCTTTCAACTACTGACCTCAGTTAAACTAACAAACTGTGGAGACCAGGAACAAAATTTAGTGATACCAGAAACATTATAGATTTGCATTTTTTTTTTCTTTCTTTAGTTTATTTGAAAGGGACAATGCACATTCATAAACATTGCGTACAAAAAAAACACACATGTAAATGCACTCGAATTAGCTTCAAAAGCTAGTTTTCATCGATTGTCCCTTTGCCAGTTTGTACAAGGCAACCTTTAAAAAGAACAACAATGGGATAAAATATTGTACCACATAGGGTAGACACAAACACATACTACTGTCTGTAAATACATACATAATAAATACACATTTGGACTACAACAAGGTGATGTGTGTCCACGTTAATAATACACATTTGGACAACAATTCACATCGGACAACAATATCACCATCAGTGCTCACATCTTTGGGTGTCTACAAGCCAGTTCTTAACATTTGCTTGGAATGAGTGATATGATGGAGATTCTCTGATCGATTGTGGCAATGTGTTCCATTGATGTGATGCTTTGAATGAGAATACAGCCTGGCTGAAAGTGGTGTTCTTTAACGGGATTATGCAATCTTTTTTTGTCGCACCTGGCGTAGTTCTAATAGCAGAGGATTTGAATTTAATAAAACTGGATAGTGGAGGAGGAGCTGAGCCCTGCATGATCTTGTATACCTGACAGATGTTTTTGTATGTAATTAGGTTGTCCCAGCTCAAAAGTTTATACTTTTTCAGGATATGGCAATGGTGATGTCTAAAGGGTTTTTTGTCTAGTGTTTTAAGTGCTTGTTTGTAAAGTGATTCCAAAGGTTTTAGAGCAGTGGAATGAGCATTAGACCAACTTATCAGACAGTAGGTGATGTGCGAAATGATCATAGAAAAAAAGTATACTTTGGCTGCTTCGGTTGACAGGGAGTCTCTGATAGACCTAAAGTTTGATAAACTGAACTTTATTTTATTACTGACTTTCTTTATGTGTGTTTTGAAGCTGAGAGTTGAGTCAATGTGTACTCCTAAATATTTGTGTTCTGTGACAACTTGTAGCCTCTCACCAGTGATAAAAATGTCTGGTTCTATGTTTGTTTTGTTATTTTTGGAGAAAAGCATACAAACAGTTTTTGAGAGATTTAGCTGTAGACAGCATTGGTTCAGCCAGGATGTTATTCTTACCATAGCATCAGTCAACTTGGACGCAACGTCCCCTACCGTCTCCCCATGACCAAAGATGACCGTGTCATCAGCGTACATTAGGATGTCACACGAATCACACATAGAGGGGAGATCATTAATGTACTTGCTGAACAGGAGTGGACCTAACACGGAGCCCTGCGGAACGCCAGTTGATAACTGCAGGAAGTTGGAGCTACTGTTGTCAATTTTGACAAGCTGAGATCGAGACGATAAGTACGATTTAATCAGGTTAAATCGTACTTCTGGAAGCACGCATTATTATTCTGCTGTAGGAGAAAAAATGCTCTGGGTTGTTCACAGCGATGGTGCTCTTGCAAAATAGTGTCGGGGGTGAAGATGCTTTGGTGGAACGTTTGCATGTGCATGGGGAGGTGAGCACTGTCATGAAAATGGCAAAATCCCTGCAAAAGAAAATGCCACAACTTAACATTCACTGATTAAAAGACAGAAATAATTAGATAACTGATGCCTTAAAGGTGAAACTTAGCTTCCTCTGGAGGAGCTCACTGGACGTGCTAAAACCAGAGGTGATTTGCTGGCTGTAAGCGGCTCTTGCAGAACATTATGACACAATTTTACAGAAGCTTGTGGGTGGTGGAACAGATCGGTACATTGGTAAAGTCATTGTCACTGGCGCATGCTGCTCCCAGGGTAAAGAGGTGTGGCAAATCATTTCCAAGGTGTGTTGACAAGTTGTTGTATTAGTTGTAAATCTTTATAACGGTTCACAGAAAGAACAAAGCAGGCATGCCTTGTAGAATGATCTAAATCTTCATCAAAACTTGTTTTCAGCGTGTAGGTTGTTTGGAGGCTGTTGCTGTTGTTTCCTGGAACTGGGGGATTTTGAAAACGGTGACGCATGTAGCTGAAGGTGGCGGGATGTCCGCCTTAACAGTCAGCCAACTGCAGGTTTATGGCCACAGTCTACAGTCTACAGTCTACATCCGGTGAATCAGACTACTTTCCTTCTGATTCAAAGACTCATGATCTCAAATTGTTGAGTAGACCAGTCAGTCTGGTTGAAAAGGGACAGTGAGATTCTTCTTGATGGGTTGGTTTCTGCAGCAGAGGAAGGCAGCTCTCCAGGGACGAACAGATGCTCAGATGATTCAGTTTTCTTGGAAGAGCATCTTATGTCTAATACCAATTAGCTCATATTAGCTGCTTTTCTTTGACCTAAGACCTTTTGAAGTGACCACGATCTACTTAAATCTAACCAAGATAAGCCTCATTAGGTTGGTTCACCATCCCTTTTCAAACTGCTGCATGTCTAGAAACTGTCAAGTGCTGCCTTGGCTCCACTATGAGTCGCACAAAGGCCCCTAAAACAGCCTTCACTGTGCAGTCTCGAAGTAGTCGTAGAACAGTTACACTTTGTTTTTGCTCTGTAATCCAGCAAATTAGATGTGGGAAAAAAACAGTGATTATGGGGTTAAAGGGATGACTCTAAGCTTTGATTTAAGGCTATTTACATACAAATTTAATCAGTTGACTGCAATAATTATCTGCTCAACTGTTTCTTCAGCAGGTGTGTCATTTCATCATGACTTTATGGATGAAAGAGCATAACAAAAGTTGATTCTTGGTGCAGTATTTACATTTGGAGTCTATTGATGAGGCTGTAAATCCTTGAAAGGCATCTGAGACAACAAACAAGCAAAAACTGACGGGGGCTACAGTACAGGCAGAGCTCCATCAGGAAAGAGCATCTACTGATGTCCATAGATCATTCAGCCATAGCATTTACCACCATCTGTTAAACACAAGGGCTTTAAAGGGATAGTTCAGATCTGTTGGAGTGGGGTTGTATGAGGTTCTTACCCATAGTAAATGTATTACATACAGTAGATGGCAGTCGGCATGTCTCCCGTTTGGAGAAGCAGGCAGGAGCCTGAAACTAAAACAAAGCAATGTACTGCTACAGCAACAAAACATATTTTAACTACCTAAAATATTCATTATCAGTTACAGAGTACACTGTATTGAGAATATTTTCATCGGTTAACCTTATTATCAGACAGTGATTTCCGATGGGGAACTGAAGCAGTTACATCACTCTCTTCAAGGCCACCAGTCTGCATTCAGTAAAACAGCCATTTAACATTGCTGAGCACTGGAGCTGCTGAAGCTGCTCATCTACCGCTACCTTCATCAGTTATTTTGTCCATGCTATTGTGAGACTTTGATATCTTAAAGGATTGGTTTGGTTCACCAAAGTCACACAATAACACAAACAACCTAACCAATCTAGGCAGGAGTGGACCAGCAATTCCCGTGTTCAGCGAGCATAGATGAGCAGGATGGTGCAAGATGTGCAGCGGCTCTCTGCTCTCCAGTTTGGTGCCTCGCTATCCTCTTCCTTCCCTGGAAGTGGTTGCTAACACCCTCTACCTCAGTAGAGACTTGGCCATCATCAAAGACTATACACACCCAGGGTACCATCTGTTTGATTCACAGCCCTCTGGAAAGCCCTACAGATCATTCAGAACCTGGACTCAAACACAGCTTTTTCCCCACAAAATAGCAATAACGACTTTGAACAAATTCCAATACACTTTTTTTTTACTACACTTTATGTGCAATATTCACAGTTGTACTATGTATAGTTTTTATTTTACCTACACTTATTTATTGTCTATTGTTTATTAGTGTGAGGTAGAATGTATTGAGGATGTGGTTTTAACTGCTGGAATCTCACAGGAGTAGCACCCCTAATTTTTTTTGTGTTTTTTAATGATAGAATGACAGTGAAGGACATTCTGATTCTGAGATGGGGAACTGAAAATGTTCCTCCCCTTTGGAACGGGCTGTCTGACTGAAAATTAAAGCGGAAAAAAAATACTCTCAATTTAGCCCACACTTAAATTGTGATAGATTTTTTTGGTGGAACCTTTTTTTAGGTAGCCAAAATACATTTTGCTGCTGCCCCACAGCAATACATTGCTTAGCTTTCGTGTGGGTAAGCCGGCCTGCTTCTACCAACTGGGGGTGTGCTGACCGAATATATTGACAAATGATAAGTACCTCATACAAGCCCACTTAAAAAAATCCAAAGTATCTCTTTAAGAGGATCTTAATTGGTCCAGTTTAAATAAAAAACACTGCACTACATGTTAACATCCTAAATTAAACCTAAAAGTCACTTTAAAATCATAGAAAGCACACTTCAGAGGACATAAGACCCTCTGAAAAAGTATCTTGAGAACTCACACATTCATTTATGGGCAGTTTGTGCTGATATTCCTGCATCAGTGCTTTAAAAACACACTGACAAACAGCAAGGAAATAACCACTGATATTTAGGAAAAAAAATCTTTCAGTCAATAACATAACTCATCTACCATCGAAGACAGCAATTCATTTATTATTATTTTCTTCTCTTTTTTTTTTTTTTTACATTTGGTTCCTCTATAAATCCGTGTCCAGAAAATTGCAGCTCATCCCATTGGAGAGCTTCAGGAAAACACACAGAGCAGATTGAACAAATCGTGGAAGACCCTCCGCTTGCACTGTACTATAACAAGAGAGGAAGGATCAAGCCTCAATTTGGGGTCCGTCTCCTGGGACAGAGACAAATACCAGGCTTACGTAGACTTAAATCAAATGACATCTTTAATTTGGTGTGGTGACGTGACAACAGTCCAAAAAAAGAGGCTTCATTTTGTGATGACTTTTGAAGTGAAAATGTATTTGTCTCATCAGAGAGATGAACATTTATTGCATTTCTATTAAAACCAGCTGACAATCGCATGCAGTGAAACAAGTGGTACATTAATAAATAGAGTATGTTACCATATATGTAATATAATGATGTGAAGTCCAAAGATAATGAAAGCAGAATACATTTTGTACCTGCAAAAATCCCAAGAGGACGGTGGATAACACAAAGTCACTCTTATAATCTCACAATCCTTGTACAGAGGGAGGACAAAGTAGTGATAAATAAATGCTGTATGTTCCATTGATTTAGTCTGAGGAAATAAATTAAATTTGAATGAACTGAATCAAAGTCCGCCCAAAGTATGATGACTGGTAGATGCGATGAAAGAAATACAGCCCAGTCGGCAGAGGAAAATTTTGGCATTGCACATCTCTGCAAATAATGGATACGTAACATTTGTATGTTTCATATGTATCATCAACAGTTTCTAAAGTGACATAGTATAAGAGCTGACTTTGTCATCGGGAGGGCGAGATGCCTGCTAAGCTGCAGACCACTGTTCTGGCAAGTTATCGCTGCGTTTCCAGGAACTTTTTAGGCTCCAAATGGGGGTGTTTTTTATTGAACCATTGCTGTGTTTCCAGCAGGGACAGTGCCATGAAAAGCAGTTGTTTTTAACCAAGAAATTACTGTAATTACCAGAAATTACTGGTAATTACTTAACAAAGTAATTTTTGGGCCTAAACTTAGGGCAACAAAAAAGTTAATCTTAAGTGCGTCGGTACAATGGACAACCAAGAAAGGACGGCAGGTGAGATACCTGCACGCTGATGCAACTGGGCTGGACAGCAACAAAAAAGGTTGACAGGCTAGGATCAATGCAAAAAATGTCAATTTATTTAGGACATCCATGCACAAAATAATGGTGCTCAAATTGCAAAAAATAATTAAAGCATGAATAAAAACAGCAGCAAACGTTTCAGTCCTTGACTATCATCAGTGCAGTGCAGTGTTAACTTTTTTTTTTTTTTTTTAAATAATTTTTTGCACTTTGAGCACAGTTCTTTTCGGGCACAGATGTCCTTAATAAATTTACTTTTTTTTGCATTGATCTCAGCCTGCAAACCTTTTTTGTGGCCGTCCAGCTCAGTTGCGTGTTGTGCGGGCATCTCCTCCGCTGTCCGTTCTTGGTTGTGCCTAAACTTAACCAGACGTTAACCAAGGCGCTATTGAAGTGAAAAGAAACATAGGGTTTTAACATCTGCTACATAATAATGTAAAAATGTATTGTATCCATCGTGTACAGAAACGTATAAATCCAACATTTATTCTGGTGACTAGGTAACAAAATAGTGTGAGATTTGGTTTCTAAAAAACAAATTCACAATGGTAAATTCCAAAGTTTTTCTCTGAAGTCAAAAAGCTCATTAACAGAGTATCTGCTGCAAATAAACCTGCCAGTATTGCCTGCACACACAGTGTTTTAAAGTATGCATTAAGTGAAATTCTTCTGTTATAACAAACCAGCAACAGCATTAAATATTTTTCACTCTAAGCCCTGAGTCAATGGCATATTGTTGAGCATTAATACCAAGAAACAGATTTGGATGATCTGTGATTAAATCCAGGATAAACATCTTTCCTCTTTCTCCATCTCTCTGCTTCCCATACGTTTAATCTCTGCCTGTTGTTTCTCCCAAACATTAAATATGAATAAACTATTTATGCCAAACTGTACATCTTTGAACACACAGATGGACAGACACTGAATCCCAGCTGCTCTTATCGGACTGACTGAACTGACAATCACACATAATTTATCATTCAGGAGATTCAAACATGATGTTTTTCCCCGAGACATTATGGTGCCGTACTGCCACTAACCATCGGCTTTGGATACTTGTTAACTGCAGTAATGCATTGTTGGTTCTTGTCATTGAATTGGATCTAGTATGGGTCTACGAACAACGTGTAAACAGACTTCACAGATATTGGCTGTGCATTGTCCTGTGGTGAGATCCAACTGAAATGACATTTAGTCATTCCTTTTCATAGTATAAAATAATGTTCATGTATATTTTTAAGTTTATTATTAATATGCTATATCGTAATAAATTAGATTATATATATATTGTAATAATTTGGATGCTTTCCTTTCCACACTAGTGGATTGTGGAAATGATAGACCAGCAACTCCCGTGTTCTGCAAAGTAAAATTCTTGTTTTTGTCAGAGGGGTCTGGTGGCTTTGAGATAACTGCTTCAGTTGCCTTTCGGAAAGAGCTGTTTGACAGCAAGGTAAAGCTGGGAAAATGTTTTAAATATAGCATGCACTAGCCTGGTTCCAGACCATAGACCCCGCCCACTCAACTGAGTAGGCTTGCATCTCTGGTCTGGCATACTGCAATGAATTTGCGATTTATCTCGTCCAAAAGATGGACGGACCAATGAACGCTGGGGGTGGGGGCAGGTCTAGCAATTAGCCAATCAGCGCCACGCTGA